>NW_027010085.1:0-35571 GCF_036934945.1 Oncorhynchus masou masou
ATGATTGACATATTTTCATTAAAAACGTTATTTTGATGAATTTATTCATACTATTTCATCCTTCCAGAAGATATAGTCCTGAAACAAATCTAGGGTTGCTACTCAAGCCGTCTGGTCGTTCGTTCTATTGGTTCGGTTGCCAGAGACGTGACCCAGTCATTGTCTTTTTGTTCTGTACCTGTGGACGCGACACAGTCGTTCGTTATAAATGTTCTATTGCCATACTGGCTGGCAATGTTTTTATTCCTTGCTTGCTAGCTAGCCAACTACGGCTAACTTACAGTCCCATCAAACAGTGCAGACAGAATAGCAACAGTGCTTTCAAAGTATTGTCAAATTGTCCAATCTGAATTATTTAAGGAGATTTGTATTGGACTCTTTTAAAGAACTGTGTGACTCTCTGAATCTTGCTCAATTAATTAATGCGCCTACAAGACCGAATCCCAGAGCACCTAACAAATCAACGCTATTGCGCGTTCTTCTAACGAATATCCCTCACAAATACACATCGACTGGGATATTCTTTAATGATGTCAGTGATCACTGTGCAATTGTTTGTGTTATAAATACAAAAATGACCGAAGCCAAACCTTGTTATATATATATATATATATATATATATATATATATATATATATATATATATATATTTTTTTTAAATGTAGACAATTTGATGAGCAAGCTTTCTTACATGATCTGTACCATAATATTGACAGAGTACGTTTGATTCCTGATGTTGACAGTCACTGCCTGGGACTATTTTTATATGAGATTTGTGATAAGCATGCCCCTGTGAAGAAATGTAGAATCCGTGGAAGGGACAATCCCTGCTTTACTGATAACTTGACAGAATTAATTAGAAAGAGAAATGTCTCTTGGGCTCAAGCTAGACATACAAATGCTCCTGTTGACTGGGCCTCCTTCAGAGTGCTAAGAAACAAATGCACAGGATTGATCAGGAAGTCCAAATCAGATGACTATTTAAATGCAGTCACAGAGAACCTAAACAACCCTACCAAGTTCTGGAAGCCAATCAAACCAGTGTCAGGTTCTAATGTATCCTCTGGCCTTCCTGACCATTTAATGATGGATTCTAATGAAGTGAAAGATGAAGCCCATATTGTAGGGGTTTTTAACAAGCACTTCATATCTGCTGGTTCAGTTTTAGATAATGGTGGGGGCCAGGCCTCTAATGTTTTTATTTATTTATTTTTTACATTTTTTATTTCACCTTTATTTAACCGGGTAGGCCAGTTGAGAACAAGTTCTCATTTACAACTGCAACCTGGCCAAGGTAAAGCAAAGCAGTGCGACAAAAACAAAAACATAAACAAACGCACAGTCAATAAAACAATAGAAAAGTCTATATACAGTGTGTGCAAATGTAGTAAGATTAGGGAGGTAAGGCAATACATAGGCCATAGAGGCGAAATAATTACAATTTAGCATTAACACTGAAGTGATCGACGTGCAGATGATGTGCAAGTAGAGATACTGGGGTGCAAAAGTGCAAAAACTAAATAAATAACAATATGGGGATGAGGTAGTTGGGTGTGCTATTTACAGATGGGCTGTGTACAGGTACAGTGATCAGTAAACTGCCCTGACAGCTGATGCTTAAAGTTAGAGAGGGAGATATAAGTCTCAGCTTCAGTGATTTTTGCAATTTGCTCCAGTCATTGGCAACAGAGAACTGGAAGGAAAGGCGGCCAAAGCAGGTGTTGGCTTTGGGGATGACCAGTGAAATATACCTGCTGGAGTGTGTGCTATGGGTGGGTGTTGCTATGGTGACCAATGAGCTGAGATAAGTCGAGGCTTTATCTAGCAACGACTTATAGATGACCTGGAGCCAGTGGGTTTGACGACGAATATGAAGCAAGGGCCAGCCAAAACAAGAGTTTACAGGTCGCAGTGGTCGGTAGTATATGGGGCTTTGGTGACTAAACGGATGGCACTGTAATAGACTACATCCAATTTGCTGAGTAGAGTGTTGGAGGCCATTTTGTAAATTACATTGTCGAAGTCAAGGATTGGTAGGATAGTCCGTTTTACAAGGGTATGTTTGGCAGCATGAGTGAAGGAGGCTTTGTTGCGAAATAGAAAGCCAATTCTAGATTTCATTTTGGATTGGAGATGCTTCATGTGAGTCTGGAAGGAGAGATTACAATCTAACCAGACACCTAGGTATTTGTAGTTGTCCACATATTCTAAGTCATAACCGTCCAGTGTAGTGCAGCTTAATGTAAGCTCTGGTACAGTCAACTATGATATAGGCCCTCATGTGAACCATTTTAACTTTGTGCCTGTTTCTTATACTGTGGTCTATAAAGCACTAAAGATAATAGACTCTAAAAAGTCTGCAGGTCCAGACAACCTGGACCCCTACCTCTTAAAAATAGCAGCTGGTATTATTACTGAACCTGTGGCTCACATTTTCAACTTGTGTCTCTTGACCAATTCCATACCCAGCATTTGGAAATCAGATTATGTCCTCCCACTGCTAAAGGGTGGAGATCCCTCAGATGCTAATAACTATTGTCCTATCTCTAAACTCCCTATCCTGGCCAGTCTATGAATCCCTAGTGAACTCACAGTTAAAAAACGTCTTAATTGAAAAGAACATACTGAGTGGGGTTCAGTCTGGCTTGAGATCAGGACACAGCACCACAACTACAGCTATCGCAGTGGCAAACGACATCATTAATGGACTTGATAAAAAGTAACAGTTAAAAAACTGCTCTGTTTGTGGATTTATCAAAGGCCCTTGATTCAGTTGACCATGAATTGTTGCTAGCTAGACTAAAAAAAATGAGTCTCAGTGAAGGGGCAGTACATTGGTTTAGGAACTATCTTTCTGACAGAACACAATGTGTATATACTGACAATCACAAGTCTTGCTTTCTTAAGATTTATTTTTAAACCTTTATTTATCTAGGCAAGTTGATTAAGAACAAATTCTTATTTTCAATGATGACCTAGGAACAGTGGGTTAACTGCCTGTTCAGTGGCAGAATGACAGATTTGTATCTTGTCAGGTCAGGGATATGAACTTGCAACCTTTCAGTTTCTAGTCCAACGCTCTAACCACTAGGCTACCCTGCCGCACCTTTATTAATTGAGGTGTGCCCCAGGGTTCCATTTTAAATCCTGTGTTGTTCTCAAATTGTATTAATGATTTGGGAAATGGGATGCAACCAGCAAAGTTCCATCTATATGCAGATGATACAGTCATATATTCATGTACTCCTTCTCTGGTTCAGGCTGTTGATGAGCTCCACACTGCTTTTCAGTCACTGCAGGCCTCTCTTTATGTTCTCAAACTGTTCTAGAATGTACGAAATATTTAATTCATGACCTTTACCGGAGCTAGATCTCTGACCAGAGAACGTTAGCATAGTCAAATCTGGTGGTTTAACCATTGAAAAAGTGTCATCCTACAAATACCTAGGTATGTGCAATGGTGGGTGAGTGGTAGCATACAGAGACTGGACTCATGCATCCTTGCGCTCTATTACAAATGCAAAGTCACTCACCCACCATTGCACCAGATGGTAGGTTGGACCTCACTTTATATGCACAGATTGATATATTTGTATGTGTTTATCTACAAAGCCCTTTCAGGTAAACTCCCTCTTTACCTCTGTAGTCTGGTCTCCTTCACCACCAGCAGTTACCATACCCGGTCTGCTAGGTGGTTGCTACAGGACATTCACAGTATTAGGCAAGACTGCCTTCTCTTCTTGTGCACCAGACGCATGGAATAATCTACAATCCATGCTTCATCTAGATATGTTTGTGCCACTGAAGGAATTTAAAATATTGATGGGAGACTGTTACAGAGGAGTGTAAATGTTTTTTTAGGCTGGATCATGTTGTATGTTTTCATACTGTAATGTATTGATTGTTGCTGCCTTCTTGGCCAGTTCTCCCTTGAAAAAGAGACTTTGGGTCTCAATCGGCTTTTCCTGGTTAAATTGTCACGAACTTCAAAAAGAGCGGACCAAGGCTCAGCGTGCATTGAGTTCCACATCTTTTTAATACAAAGTGAAACTAGAAACAAAACCCCCCAAACTTACAAAGAACGTGAAGATGTAGTGCCCAAACACATTAACACAAACAATATCCCACAAAGCAGGTAGGAGATAGGGCTTCCTAAATATGATCCCCAATTAGAGGCAACGATTAACCAGCTGCCTCTAATTGGGAACCATACAAAACCACCAACATAGAAACACACATTCTAGAACACCCCCCTAGTCACACCCTGACCTAAACCACTATAGAGAATCCAAGTTGCAGGCTCCGGCCGCACAACCTGAAATCAAGTGGGGAGGGTAGGGGGGTGACTAGTGTCGGCTCCAGCCATGGAGCTGGGTTGGACGCGGCGCCCGGACTGGGCACCGGTGCAGCGGAAGGCTCCGGCCATGGAGCTGGGTTGGACGCCACTCCCAGACTGAGCATCGGCGCAGAGGAGAGCTCCGGCCATGGAATAGAGTTGGCCCTAGGCGCCCGGACTGGGCACCGGCGCTGAGGAAGGCTCCGGCCTTGGAACAGAACTGGACACCTTGCCTGGAAGCTCCGGACCATTGACCGTTGCTGGAGGTTCCGGGCTGGGGACCGTGGCCGGAGGTTCCGGGCCGGGGACCGTCGCCGGAAGCTCTGTACTGGGAACCGTCGCCGGAAGCTCTGGACTGGGAATCGTTGCCGGAAGCTCTGGACTGTGAATGCGCACTGGATGCCTAGTGCACCGGACTGGTGACACGCACTTCAGGGCGAGTGCGGGGAGAAGGCACAGGACGTACCGGACTGGGGAGGTGCACTGGAGTCCAGATGTGTGGAGCCGGCACAGGTTTCACCAGACTGCTAATCGGATCCTCTGGTCGAATCCTGAGCAGAACACACTTGCACAACATCTCTCTCCTCTCTCTCTCCCAACTTCTCCATCGACTCCATGACGGTCTCTGGCTCTTTAGAGCGAATGCAGGGAACCGGCACATGACGTACCAGGCTGGGGAGGCGCACTGGAGATCTGATGTGTGGAGCCAGCACAGGTTACACCAGACTGCTAATCGGATCCTCTGGTCGAATGTAGAGCAGAACACACTTGCACAGCATCTCTCTCATCTTGCTCTCTCCCAACTTCTCCATTGCCTCCCTGACGGTCTCTGGCTCATGCCTCGGCTCGACCGGCCACCCTTGTGCCCTCCCCCAAAATCTTGGGGTTGTCCTTGGGCTTTCTGTGGCCGCGAACCCTGGCGTCGTCACTGTCCTCCATTATTACCTTCCGTCTGCCGCCAAGGAAGGGTTTCGCATCCACCCATCACTTCTTCCCATGTTCAAAACTCATTTCCCTTTTGGGCACACTGCTTGGTCCTGGTTTGGTGGGATATTATGTCACAAACTTCAAAATGAGAGGACCAAGGTGCATTCAGTTCCACATCTTTTTAATACAAAGTGAAACTAGAAACAAAACTTACAAAGACTGTGAAGACATAGTGCCCAAACACACTAACACAAACAATATCCCACAAAGCAGGTGGGAAATAGGGCTTCCTAAGTATGATCCCCAATTAGAGGCAACGATTACCAGCTGTCTCTAATTGGGAATCATACAAAACCACCAACACAGAAATACACATTCTAGAACACCCCCCTAGAACACCCCCCCTAGTGACATAAATAAATAAAATTTAAAATAAAAAAATGGAATTCATAGCTTTCGCTCTCGGAGCATTCAGAGCACACACTGGACGTTCTGGCTGAGGAGTAGGGTTGATCCGAGCGTTCTGACCTCACAGCGTCAGTCAAGAATCTGCTGTATATTGTTTCCAACTTCTCCAGACTCTTACTTTCTGTTTTTTGACAGCCTTAAAGCAAGATGATTTTAAATATTCCATGTTGACCACTATGCCGTTGTATAACTCCTCAAATGTAACTTAACTTCTCTCTGGGGCCTACACCTCAGACACCTGCTGGGCCTACACCTCAGCACTGATGAGACTCGTGAGCTGAGGGAATGTCAGCACTGAGAGGTAAGTAAACCAAGGAGAGTATGTGTCTGTTCAAAGAGCACTTAAAAGTAGATTCAGGTAAATGATGTTGCCACGAGCAGCACCAGAGATATTATGATGAGCGAGATGCAACACTTCGCTCTCACACAGTATATGCGCATGTGCACGGGTTCGCTTCACACAGATCATAGCTTGGTAGCCAGGTCACCAAAACAGTGGTGAAGTTGAGCCTTCTGCTTCAATGCTCTTAGTTGTTGCGGAAATTGACCCACTATGCTGTTTACTTTCTCCGTCTACGTCATATCTCTGAGTCTACCTTTAAGGCATTTGATGATGGTCTCAGAGCTAAGAACAAATAGGTCAGATAGCAATTCTCCCTGCCTTCCTCCCAAAACATTTATATAAAAGCTATCAACAAGACAAGGAAATGTGTCACGTTTGTTATAAAGATCAGACCAAGGCGCATCGTGGTGTGCGTACATTCTTATTTATTTAAAGAATGAAACACTGAACAAACTAACAAAAAAAACTAAACAAACCGTGAAGCTATACAAACGAGTGTTGACAGGCAACTACACATAGACAAGTCGGTGGAGTTTCCGGACGGTGGCCCATCATTGGAAGTTCCGGACTATGGCCCGTCGTTGGAGGTTCCGGACTGTGGCCCGTCGTTAGAGGTTCCGGACTGGGAACTGTCGCCGGAAGCTCTGGACTGGGAACTGTCGCCGGAAGCTCTGGACTGGGAACTGTCGCCGGAAGCTCTGGACTGGGAACTGTTCGCCAGAATCTCTGGACTGGGAACTGTCGCCGGAAGCTCTGGACTGTGGAGGCGCATTGGAGGCCGGTACACGTGGCACCGGGCTGAAGACACGCACCTCAGGGAGAGTGCGAGGAGCAGGCACAGGATGTATTGGACTCTGGAAGCGCACTGGAGGCCTGGTGCGTGGGACCGGTACAGGTGGCACCAGGCGGTAGACACACACCTCAGGGAGAGTGCGAGGAGCAGGCACAGGATGCATTGGACTCTGGAAGCGCACTGGAGGCCTGGTGCATGGGACCGGTACAGGTGGCACCAGGCGGTAGACACACACCTCAGGGAGAGTGCAGGGAGGAGGCACAGGATGTATTGGACTCTGGAAGCACACTGGAGGCCTGGTGCATGGGACCGGTACAGGTGGCGAGCACAGGACGCACTGTGCAGACGCACCACAGACACAGTATGCAGAGCCGGCGCAGGATATCCTGGTTCAAGGAGGTGTACTGGAGACCAGGAGCGCTGAGCCGGCACCATCCGTCCTGGCTGGATGCCCATTCTAGCCTGGAAAATGCAAGGAGCTGGAAGAGAGCGCATCAGGCTATGAATGAAAACTGGAGACACCGTGCGCATCACTGCATAACACAGTGTCTGACCAGTCACATGCTCCACACGGTAAGCACGGGGAGTTGGCTCAGGTCTAACCCGAAAAGCATTCCCCCTCCAAAAAAAAACATTTTTTGGAGCTGCCTCTCGGGCTTCCGAGCTAGCCGTGTCCCCTCGTATCGTCGCCGTTCCTCCTGCGCTACCTCCACCTGCTTCCATGGCAGGGTCTTGTCCCCTGCCATTATCTCCTCCCAGGTCCAGGATGTCCTCCACTCATCTTTCTCCCGAGCCCAGGATTTCCACTCCTCTTGAACATGCTGCTTGGTCTTTTTGTGGTGGGATCTTCTGTCACGTTCGTTATAAAAATCGGACCAAGGCACAGCGTGGTATGTATACATTCTTATTTATTTAAAGAATGAAACTCTGAGCAAACTAACAAAATAACAAAACGAACCGTGAAGTTATACAAATGAGTGCTGACAGGCAACTACACATAGACAAGATCCCACAAACACCAAAGGGAAATGGCTACCTAAATATGATCCCCAATCAGAGACAACAATAAACAGCTGTCTCTGATTGGGAACCATATCAGGCCAACATATAAAACCCCCTACACCTACAAAACCCTAGACATACAAAAACTAGTGTACCCACCCTGACCTAACCAAAATATAAAGAAAACAGAGATATCTCAGGTCATGGTGTGACAAAATGAAACAGAGCTGGGATATGTTTTTTTAAAATTGTTTTTAGCACCAGATACTTCCCCATTAGTATGCTTAATACTCAGCAGCCTCACTGGGGTTTGCTCATGATGAAAACCACTAATGAAAAAATATGATGAAATTAATTAACTCATTCCTTGTAGAGATAGACAATGCCTGCAATTATTTTTACTACATTTAGAGCTTCAAAATATGAATGCACCATGACCAATATCTTTACATGTCTAGCATCTCCCAAGTTTATGTATTTGCCAACCCATTCTCATTGGGTTGGATCTAGAGTATGCTACTCATTGGAGACTCCTCAGAGGAGGAAGAGGAGGACCATCCTCCTCGGTGAATTACATAAAAATAAAAATAGTGAAACATTAAAAAAGTTATCCTTTCGCTATGCCGTTAGCTAATATGGTGACAACGATGTAGGCTGTGTGTAGCGGTTAGCGGTACAATATGAATGTTTGGCTTGGAAAGGTTTCTATGCCTAGTCACAGACAGCTGATGTGTTGTGCACTGAAGTCCACAAGAGAAGGCAAAAGGTGAGAGGAAGAGAGCACGTAGATGCGAGAATAAATTCTAGAACGAGCAAAATAATTATGCTGTTTGTATGTGGCTGCTATGAAAGTGAACTCTATTTGCGTGTGATCAGAGGTGTATTCATTATGCCTATTCTGTTGAAAGATGTTTCTTAAACAAAAGCAAACGGATTTGTCCAATAGAAACTCATGTTTGCAACTGTTGGACAAATGATTACACCCTACTGTAGGTCAGCTAGATGCAGGCAAGAGCATACAAGGCGGTATTGTATCACTGTGTCACTGTTTGTCACCTTGACAACTATAATTGTTCTCTCGACCTGTGCACCTACGCTGTAAACTGTCATTCATAGGCTAGGTTGTAGCAACATCATTATGGGTATAGGGAATATTAGAGTATTATGTAGTAGCCTAAACCTATCAATGTTGCATCGAGCCAGTTGAATGGAATATGTATGAAAGTCGTGCTGTAATAGAAATAAGGCCATGCTCAAAATGGCTGGATGTCCTTAGGGTAGTGGACCATTCATGACACAGACAGGAAACTGTTGAGCTCAATAGTTTCCTGTCTGTATCATGAATGGTCCACTACCCAAAGGACACCCAGCAGCGCTGAACCCAGCAGTTCTTGACACAAACCTGTGCGCCTGGCACCTACTACCATACCCTGTTCAAAGGCACTTAAACATTTTGCCTTGCTCCTTCGCCCACTGAATGGCACACATACAACCCATGTCTCAAGGCTTACATTTCTTATTTTTAATTTTGTTTTATTTCACATTTATTTAACCAGGCAGGCAAGTTGAGAACAAGTTCTCATTTGCAACTGCGACCTGGCCAAGATAAAGCATAGCAAATCGACACATACAACAACACAGAGTTACACATGGAAAAAAAACATAAAGTCAATAATACAGTAGAAAAAAAAGAAAACAAAAAGTCTATATACAGTGAGTGCAAATGAGGTAAGATAAGGGAGTTAAGGCAAAAAAATAGGCCATGGTGACAAAGTAATTACAATATGGCAATTAAACACTGGAATGGTAGATGTACAGAAGATGAATGTGCAAGTAGAGATACTGGGGTGCAAAGGAGCAAGATAAATAAAAAATACAGTATGGGGATGAGGTAGATAGACAGGCTGTTTACAGATGGGCTATGTACAGGTGCAGTGATCTGTGAGCTGCTCTGACAGCTGGTGCTTAAAGCTAGTGAGGGAGGTAAGAGTCTCCAGCTTTAGTGATTTTTGCAGTTCGTTCCAGTCATTGGCAGCAGAGAACTGGAAGGAAAGGCGACCAAAGTAGGAATTGGCTAGGTAGGATGGTCAGTTTTACGAGGGTATGTTTGGCAGCATGCGTGAAGAATGCTTTGTTGCGATATAGGAAGCCGATTCTAGATTTAATTTTGGATTGGAGATGGTTAATGTGAGTCTGGAAGGAGAGTTTACAGTCTAACCAGACACCTAGGTATTTGTAGTTGTCCACGTATTCTAAGTTAGAGCCATCCAAAGTAGTGAGGCTGGACGGGCTGGCAGGTGCAGGCAGTGATCGATTGAATAGCATTTAGCTGGACTTGCATTTAAGAGCAGTTGGAGGCCACGGAAGGAGAGTTGTATGGCATTGAAGCTCGTCTGGAGGTTAGTTAACACAGTGTCCAAAGAGGGACCAGAAGTATACAGAATGGTGTTGTCTGTGTAGAGGTGGATCAGAGAATCACCAGCAGCAAGAGCGACATCATTGATGTATACAGAGAAGAGAGTTGGCCCGAGAATTGAACCCTGTGGCACCCCCATAGAGACCGCCAGAGGTCCGGACAACAGGCCCTTCGATTTGACACACTACACTCTATCAGAGAAGTAGTTGGTAAACCAGGCGAGGCAATCATTTGAGGAACCAAGGCTGTCGAGTCTGCAAATAAGAATGTAATGATTGACAGAATCAAAAGCCTAGGCCAGGTTAATGAATACGGCTGCACAATAATGTTTCTTATCGATGGCGGTTATGATATCGTTTAGGACCTTGAGCGTGGCTGAGGTGCACCCATGATCAGCTCTGGAACCAGATTGCATAGCGGAGAAGGTACGGTGGGATTCGAAATGCTAATCTGTAATCTCATCTGCTTGTTAACTTGGCTTTCGAAGGCCTTAGAAAGACAGGGGGTGATAGATATAGGTCTGTAGCAGTTTGGGTCTAGAGTGTCAACCCCTTTGAAGAGGGGGATGACCACGGCAGCTTTCCAATCTTTGGAAATCTCAGACGATACGAAAGAGAGGTTGAACAGGCTAGTAATAGGTTTTGCAACAATTTCGGCAGATCATTTTAGAAAGACAGGGTCCAGATTGTCTAGCCCGGCTGTTTTGTAGGGGTCCAGATTTTGCAGCTCTTTCAGAACATCAGCTATCTGGATTTGGGTAAAG
The DNA here is from genome assembly GCF_036934945.1 of Oncorhynchus masou masou. NCBI lineage: Eukaryota > Metazoa > Chordata > Actinopteri > Salmoniformes > Salmonidae > Oncorhynchus > Oncorhynchus masou. The sequence continues at coordinate 11,049 of NW_027010085.1, forward strand.
GAGAAATGGTGGGGGCTTGGGTGGGTTGCTGTGGAGGGTGCCGGGGAGTTGACCGGGGTAGGGGTAGCCTGGTGGAAAGCATGGCCAACCGTAAATGCTTATTGAAATTCTCAATTATAGTGGATGTATCTGTGGTGACAGTGTTTCCAAGCCTCTGAGCAGTGGGCAGCTGGGAGGAGGTGCTCTTATTCTCCATGGACTTTACAGTGTCCCAGAGCTTTTCTGAGTTTGTACTACAAGATGCAAATTTCTGTTTGAAAAAGCTAGCATTAGCTTCCTAACTGCCTGTGTATATTTGTTCCTAACTTCCCTGAAAAGGTACATATCACGGGGGCTATTCGATGCTAATGCAGAACGCCACAGGATGTTTTTGTGCTGATCAAGGGCAGACAGGTCTAGAGTCATTTGATTGCATATCCATTACGGATGCAGGTAATGAGGCAGTGATCGCTGAGATCTTGATGGAAAACAGCAGAGGTGTATTTGGAGGGCGAGTTAGTTAGGTTGATATCTATGAGGGTGCCCGTGTTTACGGATTTGGGGTTGTACCTGGTAGGTTCATTGATAATTTGTGTGAGATTGAGGGCATCAAGCTTAGATTGTTGGATGGCCGGGGTGTTAAGCATGTCCCAGTTTAGGTCACCTAGTAGCACGAGCTCAGAAGATTGATGGGGGGCAATCAATTCACATATGGTGTCCAGGGCACAGCTGGGGGCAGAGGGTAGTCTATAGCAAGTGGCAACAGTGAGAGACTTGTTTCTGGAAAGGTGAATTTGTAGAAGTAGAAGCTCGAATTGTTTGGGTACCGACCTGGATAGTAAGACATAACTCTGCAGGCTATCTCTGCAGTAGATTGCAACACCGCCCCCTTTGGCAGTTCTATCTTGGCGGAAAATGTTATAGTTAGGGATGGAGATTTCAGGGTTTGTGGTGGTTTTCCTAAGCCAGGATTCAGACATCCGGGTTGGCAGAGTGTGCTAAAGCAGAGAGTAAAACAAACTTAGGGAGTAGGCTTCTAATGTTAACATGCATGAAACCAAGGCTTTTACGGTTACAGACAATAAATGAGAGCACCTGGGGAGTGGGAGTGGAGGTAGGCACTGCAGGACCTGGATTAACCTGTACATCACCAGAAGAACAGAGGAGAAGTAGGATAAGGGTATGGCTAAACTGGCCGTCTAGCACGTTCGGAACAGAGAGTAAAAGGAGCAGGTTTCTGGGCATGATAGCATAGATTCAAGGCATAGTGTACAGACAAAGGTAAGGTAGGATGTGAGTACATTGGAGGTAAACCTAGGCATTGAGAGAGAGAGATATATGATGAGAGAGATATATTCTCAAAAGACGTTTAAACCAGGTGATGTCATCGCATATGCAGGAGGTGGAACAACATGGTAAGTTAAGGCATATTGAGCAGGGCTAGAGGCTCTACAGTGAAATAAGACAGTAATCACTAACCAGGACAGTAATGGACGAGGCATATTGATATTAGAGAGAAGCTTGCGTAGCCAAGTGATCATATGGGTCTAGTGAGTGGTTTGGCTGGCTGGGAACACGGCGATTCAGACAGTTAGCAGGCCGGGGACAATAAGCTTGCAGTTTGTAGGCCGGGGCTAACAAGCTAGCAGTTAGCAGACCGGGGCTAGCAAGCTAAAAGTTAGCAGACCGGAGTTAGCAAGCAAGCAGTTAGCAGACCGGGGCAAGCAAGCTATCAGTTAGCAGACCGGGGCAAGCAAGCTAGCAGTTAGCAGACTGGGGCTAGCAAGCTAGCAGTTAGCCGACCGGGTCTAGAAAGTTAGCAGAAGGGTCTTTGGGGGACGTCGCGATGGAGGTAAGTCTGTTTTTGCCTCTTCGTGCGGTGACGTCGATAGACCAGTCGTGGATTAGTAGGGTTCCAAGTAGCTCTATGTAGCAGTCCGTGGTTAGCAGAATGGGCCATCAGCGGACGTCGCGCCTGAATGGCCTTTTGGAATCCTCGGGCAGATTATGTCGCTATTCCAGTCGTAGAGGATCAGCAGGGTTCCGTGCCCCGTACAGGCAGTAGGTGTTCCGGATATTGTAGCCCAGGAGTGGGCTTCGGTGGTAGCCCAGGAGCCCTAGCCGGGCTAGCTACAGGCTAATTGGTGCTTGATCCGGGATAGAAACGCTAGCCAGGAGTAATCACCCGGGATTGCAGTTAGCTAGTTGCGAAGATCCAGAGGAAAATGTTCAGAGTTTGCGGTAGGAATCCGGGGATATGGAGAGAGAAAAAATATGTCCGTTATGGTCTGGTTTGAGTCACATTGTACGAACTGGCGAGAGCTTTCTGAACTAAAGGTTAGCTGATGACCGCTAGCAGTGGTTTGCTGACTGATAGCTGGTAGCTAGTTAACTGACTAGCTTCAGTTGAGGGATTCCAGATCCGAAGTAAATAGAAATAGTTTAGAAACAGATCCACGCCACATTGTGTGAGACGGGAGAGAGTATTTGCAGGAGAGTATTTAGAGGTTGAGGTTTCGGAAAATAATTTTGAAAGATATGAGAAGAAAAAGATATAAAAAGATATATACAAGGGACACGACAGGATAAAGACAAAGACGTCTGACAGCTACTCCATCTCGGATACCTACCAAAATCAGTACGGGATCATAGCCTTCACCTGCATTCACCTGGTCAGTCTATGTCATGGAATGTTTTGTTACCTTCGTGTATATTACTGTATGTTGCTAATCTATATTGTAATATTAAAGTTACAAGACCATCTCACTCAGATCTTCTATTTTAATCATAAATTCAACCAGAAAAGATGAGAGAGGAATTGAACATATGTGATATTATTATATGGGACTGGAACAAGGTGAAAACGCTGTCTCTTCAGTCTCTTGTACATGAATAAGGCAACACTAGAGATGCTCCCCAAAGCAGAATTATAAATTAATGAACCTCGGCTTGTTGACAAAGCCGAATAAACAACTTTCAGAGAGAAGCGCCTCTTGACTGACTCTCATCATCACCCGTCATCACCCGTCTATAATGTGTGTTTCAGTTTAATTGACCTACAGAGACACAATATAAACGCCAACTTTACTGTAAACATGCTTTTTCTCTCTCAAATTGGAATATGCTCGTGTACCTGTAGACTTCCAGTCATTGCGCTAACGCTAGTTAGCATTGGCTCATGAAACTCGGCTATCTCTAACTTCCTTCATACTGCACGCAGAGACATACGTTTTTTATCCACGAGTTCATCTGACTCTGGGTAAGTACTTTGACTCTACTTACCCAGAGTCAAATGGTTCAATTGCCAGAATCTTGGCGTATGTCTTTAAGACTTGTTGCCACTCCAATCTGTCCCCTATACACTTTAAATTGTTGGGACACTACTACCACTTTTCAGTTAAATTGGTATAGCATTCTCCCTAACAGGTGCAAAAGATGTAGCCTCTTATAAAGGCACACTTACAATTATGTTAATGATACAGAAAAAACAATACCATGCAAAAGGTTTTTGATGCTCCAAAAATATGGTATAGTACTGTATTCTGTGGGGTGGAATTACAGTACCATTATCTACAGTAATGTACTGTTAAAACGTTTCTTTGGAATTCACGGTATCATTTACCAGTTACGCATAAAATCACACAGAATATATAATTAATACAGTACTTTAATACAGTACTTTACAACAATATTTGTTTTTACAGAGGACCTAAAGGCATTGGCAGAAACATCTCTACTGTAATATTTCTACATATTAAACATATAAATCAAAAGCAAACAGCTAGCCGGCCTGGTAATAATTTACCTGTGGGAAGATATTCATTCATCAGGTTAAATCCAACATTGAAGTTAATTAACCATGAATCACAAGACAAGATGTTGCTGTCTCTCTGTTGTTTAATACAGTATACAGTCTATTTTCTCTAATTAATTGGAAGCAAATAGTACATCCATCTAACCGAAGTTACTGTAAGGCCAAGTCGATAAGTTGAAATAAAGTTTGAGGTTTTTTCTATTGTCACGTTCTGACCTTTATTTCACGTTCTGACCTTTATTTCCTTTGTTTTGTCGTTATTTTAGTATGGTCAGGGCGTGAGTTGGGGTGGGCAGTCTATGTTTGTTTTTCTGTGATTTTGGGATTTCTATGTTTCGGCCTAGTATGGTTCTCAATCAGAGGCAGGTGTCATTAGTTGTCTCTGATTGAGAATCGTACGTAGGTAGCCTGGGTTTCACTGTTTGTTTGTGGGTGTTTGTTTCCGTGTCTGTGTTTTTCACCACACGGTACTGTTTCGGTTTTGTCATTTCACGTATTAGCTTATTGTTTTTGTAATTCATAGTGTTAAGTGTTTTTGTTATTAAAAAATGATATGGACACTTACCACACCGCATATTGGTCCTCCGATCCTTCTCGCCTCTCCTCTTCAGACGAAGAGGAGGAAAACCCTTACACCTATGAAATGGGATTTGTCTTGTTATGTGATGATGTATGGTCTCGCTAGTTCAGATGATAAACCCTAATTATAATGCATAATGGGAACCGTGCCAGACAAGCATTGTTGCTTTATCTTTCTGAGAAGAATTTTTCTGGGGAATTCTGTCTGAAATAAAGGTCATAAAGAAGAGAAACAGTGAAAGGGAAGGCAGCGAGATAGTGAGAGAGGGAGCGAGAGGGAGCAAGAAAGAGAAAGAAAGAGAAGGAGAGGGAGATGAGAGCACGAGGGAGATAAGGAAAACAAAAGAGAGAAAGAGAAAGACAGAAAGAGAAGGAGAAGGAGAGGGAGATGAGAGCACGAGGGAGATAAGGAAAACAAAAGAGAGAAAGACAGAAAGAGAAGGAGAGGGAGATGAGAGCACGAGGGAGATCAGGAAAACAAAAGAGAGAAAGAGAAAGACAGAAAGAGAAGGAGAGGGAGAGGGAGATGAGAGCACGAGGGAGATCAGGAAAACAAAAGAGAGAAAGAGAGACAGAAAGAGAAGGAGAGGGAGATGAGAGCACGAGGGAGATCAGGAAAACAAAAGAGAGAAAGAGAAAGACAGAAAGAGAAGGAGAGGGAGAGGAGATGAGAGCACGAGGAGATCAGGAAAACAAAAGAGAGAAAGAGAGACAGAAAGAGAAGGAGAGGGAGATGAGAGCACGAGGAGATCAGGAAAACAAAAGAGAGAAAGAGAAAGACAGAAAGAGAAGGAGAGGGAGAGGGAGATGAGAGCACGAGGGAGATCAGGAAAACAAAAGAGAAAGAGAAAGACAGAAAGAGAAGGAGAGGGAGGGGGATGAGAGCACAGGGGAGATCAGGAAAACAAAAAGAGAAAGAGAGACAGAAAGAGAAGGAGAGGGAGAGGGGGATGAGAGCACGAGGGAGATCAGGAAAACAAAGAGAGAAAGAGAAAGACAGAAGGAGAGGGAGAGGGGATGAGAGCACGGGGGAGATCAGGAAAACAAAAGAGAGAAAGTGAAAGACAGAGAAAGAGAAGGAGAGGGGGATGAGAGCACGGGGGAGATCAGGAAAACAAAAGAGAGAAAGAGAGACAGAAAGAGAAGGAGAGGGAGAGGGGGGGATGAGAGCACGGGAAGGGGGAGATCAGGAAAACAAAAAGAGAAAGAGAGACAGAAAGAGAAGGAGAGGGAGATGAGAGCACGGGGGAGATCAGGAAAACAAAAGAGAGAAAGTGAAAGACAGAGAAAGAGAGGGAGATGAGAGCACGAGGGAGATCAGGAAAACAAAAGAGAGAAAGAGAAAGACAGAAGGAGAGGGAGAGGGGGATGAGAGCACGGGGAGATCAGGAAAACAAAAGAGAGAAAGTAAAAGAGAGAAAGCAGGAAAGAGTGTGAGTGTGTGAGAGAGAGCTAGAGAAAGTGGAAAAGAGAGGGAGAAAGAATGAAACAGAGAGAGTGAGAGATTCTTCATAATAATGGAGAGAGAAAAGCAAGCGGCTCTGAATATTTTTGGGTAACAGACATATGCAACAAAATGTACAATGATATCACTTAAAAGTATTAATTAAAAGACTTGTTTCCAAAGTGTTCCTCGAAAAGATGGGGAATGGGGGATCCTACCCTGTGAGATAATGCACCAGATAGCCTGCAACATATTGATCCAGTGCCAAAAGACATCGCACTCAAACTCCTTTCAGCCTGACACAATAGGCCTTTTCACAAACAGTTATCTGTGTTAATATGGGTGTATAAAGAAGTGCAATGTGTGGTTAGAATATCAAACCTTCTGAAAGAAGTCTAAAACTGGTATCTGTTCACATCATGTTAAATGCTTGTAAATATGCATTACAATGACCTTGCAGTTGAATTACTACAAGGCTACTACTGAGGTTTAACAGAACTTGCAGTTGTCTTTTGCATTTTTCCTAAAACTCTTTTTCTTTTCTGTTCGACAGAAACTGTGAATCAAGTGCAGAGTAAGAAACTAAAAGGAGGGTGCAGAGCCCAGTCCTGTGTTTAGGTCAAAGAATTAATATTTTACAGTATCTTGGCATTAGCCTTGCTTTCAAGTGTATTCACACAGGACTCTTAGCTGAACCAGCAGAGTTCCACCAAGTTCATATTTGTCAGCACACTGTGCACCATTTAAAAAACCTCTCCGCAGCCTACTGACAGCTTTTCAGATTAAAAAATGAGCGGGAGAGAAAGTGCCGTTCGGTAGCCAGGGGCCAGGATAAATCAACCTGTCATTGGTCATGCTGGATGATTCAATGGTCTGCGAACCACTTGTCGGTTGTTAGAATAGCCATCTGTTGCTGGAGATTCCGGTTACAGTGGCCTGCATTGAAACAATCACCTCAATTTTCTCACAAAAAATGTGAAATGCTAAGTAGCAACAGAGAAGACCTCAGCAAAACTACAAATTCCTACAGGAAGCTCCTGCATGTCATCTCTAGCCAACACTGTCAGCTACCAATCACTAGCGCAATCAGAGATCTGTGCCCAAACCATGATGAATCCATGTGCTGTATTGAAATTAATTGAATAAAGTGGTGAACTTGTTCCATCTCTTTTCTCTATTTTAGCTAGCCACGAGACACTTCAGCTAGATAGTTAGCAGAGAAGTAGATCTAAAAATCATGTTGTATTACTTAGCCTAGATAATTGTTTGTACAGTATGTCGACTTCGGTGTCTATTTCAGACCTTATGGCATTTTTCAAGGATTAGCATAAGAGCATTAAAAGGGGAGAAGACCACTACAAGTCTGGTCATGTGGAGAAGTGCAGCTATAGTGAGGGGCAATTTACCAGTTTTGTCAGGGCCAACATGAGGGATAAAGTTTATCCTCTGTCGGTGAGTGTAGCTATTAAGTTAAGTTAGAGCATCTTAACAATACAATATGTTATATATAGCTGTCAACATTCTACAAGTAAAGAGTCACTCTTGAAACTCTGGGGGCGCAATTTCATTTTTGGATGAAAAACGTTCCCGTTTTAAACAAGATATTTTGTCACAAAAAGATGCTAGACTATGCATATAATTGATAGCTTTGGAAAGAAAACACTGAATTTTCGAGAACTGCAAAGATATTGTCTGCGGGTGCCCTAGAACGGGAGCTACAGGCAAAACCAAGATGAAACGGCAACCAGGAAATCAGCAGGATTTTTGAGGCTCCGTTTTCCATTGTCTCCTTATATGGCTGTGAATGCGAGAGGAATGAGCCTGCCCTTTCTGTCGTTTCCCCAAGGTGTCTGCAGCATTGTGACGTATTTGTAGGCATATCATTGGAAGATTGACCATAAGAGACTACATTTTCCAGGTGTCCGCCCGGTGTCCTCCGTCGAAATTGGTGCGTCATTTTCAGCTGCTGGTATTTTTCCATGCGATTCTGAGGGGAAAGCAGGCTTCCACGAACTGCATATCAATGAAGAGATATGTGAAAAACCTCCTTGAGGATTGATTCTAAACAACATTTGCCATGTTTCGGTCGATATTATGGAGTTAATTCGGAAAAGGTTTGACGTTTTGGTGACTGAATTTTCGGTTTGTTTCGGTAGCCAAATGTGATGTACAAAACGGAGCGATTTCTCCTACACAAAGATTCTTTCAGGAAAAACTGAACATTTGCTATGTAACTGAGAGTCTCCTCATTGAAAACATCCGAAGCTCTTCAAAGGTAAATGATTTTATTTATTTGGTTATCTGGTTTTTGTGAAAATGTTGCGGGCTAAATGCTACGCAAAATGCTAAGCTAGCTTGCAATACTCTTACACAAATGATTGATTTGCTATGGTTCGTTAACGTTGTGTTATGCTAATGAGCCTGAGGCTTTATTCACGATCCCGGATCCGGGATGGGGAGTATCAAGAGGTTTTAACCAATTATATAATTATTCTGCCCTTGAGTTGCGTTCCCATGCAAAACTAGACAGATAGCTAACAACTAAGTCTTCAATAAAACTCCCAAGGCGTGACTTTTCTTGAATGAATATATTGAAAACATTTATGTTGTGAAACTGCAAAATACAGAAAAGAATATACTTTAGTATTCAATTCACACCGACATACTGTAGCTGTACATTACACATTGTAAGTTGCATAAATACAAAGCACGCTAAGGTTCCATGCATCTGACATGATGCCAAACCATATAGCTAATTGTTAACCATATGGTAATTGGCTCCTTTCATTACTCTAATAATGTACAACCATCTATGTAGAATAACAAAGCATATTACACTAGAAACAGTAACAAAACTACAGTATTGTATATTTTACAATTCGTTTGCATGACGCATGAGCAAAGTAATACAGCTAACGACATACATTAAAGGCATTGTAATTTGTGAGTAAATGCAACCAACATTGATATGTAAGCAACTCTATCAATATCAAGAGTATCATCATTAGCTAAATGCTTGAATCGAACTTAGAAACAAATATTTTTCCAAGGCTGAAGCGTGACAAGAAATAACTACATTGAAAGACCTGCACCATAGCGTTGTTTGTAGCTGCTTCTATGCGTGCAGAACAAATTCTGTACTTCCTGTTTGCTTCGTCTTTCTAAGTACCAGAAAGCGCCACTAGGGGGCAAATAACACCATTGAACACAATGAAAATCCAATTTAACCATTGTAATAAAATAATCTGTTACCTTCTAACAGGATGGCAGCACACTCCCCGCCTGGTATAATGAAATTGTGCCACTATGAAATAAAACATATCAAGAAACAAATAATGTCCTTTCTATTTTTATCTTTTGTCTCTAGGATGCTTCAGAAAGAAGAACAACAATCTCTGAGATTGGTCTCAGAAACACCTTAGCAGCTCCTTGCTTGACAATTTTTAGTTCTACTTTCCTAACCTTTTTGTCAGTACTGGGAAAGTTTTTTACCACAAGCCCGACTGGTCAGTCATTTCTGTGTGCCTGACTGTCTTTCAATAAGACAACATCTCCCACTTTTACATGTGGCTTTTCTGCTGTCCATTTTCTGCGTCTCTGCAGCCTTGTCAGGTACTCCTGTCTCCACCTTTTCCAAAAGGTGTCAGCGAGACACTGGACTTGCTTCCACTGTTTTCCATGAAGGTCGTTCATGCTGAAGTATCCAGAAGGGGCTGAGGTAGCGCTGGTCTTTTGTGTAAGTAACATTGAGGGTGTGAGAATGGTAGGCATGTCAGGGTCGGTTGATACTGACACTAAGGGTCTCACATTGATTATTGCCATAACTTCAGACATAAGAGTGCTCAAGACCTCATGTGTGAGACAAGTGGAGCCCGTCTGAAACAGCATAGCATCAAGAATACGTCTGGCAACCCCAATGAGTCTCTCCCAAGAACCACCCATATGAGACGAGTGTGGAGGATTAAATATACAAGTACATCCCTTATCTGAGAGGTATTTAGTCAGTTCTGAGTCATTTGTGTCGATACCCAGTTCCCTGCAGGCACCTATAAAGTTTGTACCTCGATCAGACCATAGCACTTTTGCTGGACCACGGATAGCGAAAAAATGCCTCAGCGCGTTGATGAAGTTGGATGTGGACATGGATTCGATAAGCTCGATATGGACTGCTCTAGTAGACATACATGTAAAGAGCACCGCCCAGCGCTTGGAGTCTGCACTACCAGCTCTAGTGCGACGAGTTATGACATTCCAATGGTCCAAACACATCAAGTCCAATGCTGGTGAATGGTGGTTCAGATGTGAGTCTGTCTGCAGGCAAGTCAGCCATTTTCTGGTCAACTAACCTCCCTCTAACCTTGCGACAGGTGACACATTTGTGAATGATACCAGAGACCAGACGTTTGCTCCCAATAATCCAGAAGCCTGCTGCTCGAATAGCTCCATCTGAAAAGTGACGGCCTTGGTGAGCCACTTGCTCGTGATAATGTCTTACCAGCAGAGTGGCAACATGATGTGTCCGTGGGATGATGAGAGGATGTTTTTCGTCTTGTAACATGTTGGCGGAGGATAAGTGGCCTCCCACCCTCAGCAACCCTTCCTCATCAATCACTGGGTTCAGCTTTTTCAGTGTACTTTGCTTTGGGAACTCCTTTCCCTTTTCAATGCATTTGAATTCCTCTCTGAAGGCTTCATGTTGCACACAGTGAATGATTGCTGTTTTGGCTTGTGAAAACTCACTTGTACCGCATGGTTTATTACAGTCATGCCAGCCTCTGCAGCTGGTGCTGTCTGCACCTTCATGGAAGGATCTTGCAACATGAATGAGTCGTGCTGTGGCTCGATTGAGAGCTTTCCAGCTTGAGAACCTCTCAAAGCGATGAGAGCCGAGTTGAGCTCCAGAAACTTTAGAGGGAAAGACAGTGACGTCTGGTCGAATCTCTGCATCTGTGTGAGGCTCTACAAGGTCAAAATTGATATTCTCAGGCTTACTCAAGTTTGTTTGGGTCAGGAACGGTGGACCTGAGAACCAACTAGTGTGTTTTAAGCAAGTATGGGCCTGGTTGCATGGTCTGCTGGATTGCTGTCAGTGTTTACATAGCACCACTGATCTGGATGGGTAGACTTCCTGATGCGAGTTATCCTATTGGCAACATAAACATAGAATCTTTTGGTGACATTGTGGATGTAACCGAGAACTATCTTACTGTCTGTGTAGAACTTGGCTGCATGTATATCAATGTCAATTTCGTCTTTGATCAGTTCATACGTCTCAACAGCTAGCAAAGCCGCACACAGTTCTAGGCATGGGATAGTGTGGCCCGGACGAGGGGCCAATTTTGATTTCCCCATGACAAATGCAACGTGGCATTGACCTTCCGAGTCAATAACTCTCAGGTAGGCTACCGCTCCTATGGCTACTGTAGAGGCATCTGAGAAGATGTGTAGCTCTCTTCTTTGAGTGGTAGACAAGGAGACTGGGATGTAGGTCCGCTGAATATTCATATGTTCCAACTCCATCAAAGATTCCTTCCACATTTTCCATTCCTCTTCTTTTTCTGTGGGAAGAGGGGCATCCCACTCACTCTGATCAGAAGAGAGTTCTCTGATTAAGGCTTTACCTTGCATTGTTATTGGAGCCACGAACCCAAGGGGGTCATAAAGACTTTTCACTGTGGACAGGATGCCTCTCCGGGGTAAAAGGCTTCTCATTGTGGGACACCTGGAATGAGAAGCTGTCTGTTTCCAGGTTCCAGGAAAGTCCCAGACTCCGTTGAAAGGGGAGAGGATCCACTCCTAGGTCCAGATCTTTTAAGTCTTTCGCACGGTCCTCCATAGGGAAGGCTTCCATAACTGTTTTGCTATTGGATGCAATCTTGTGTAGTTTCATGTTGGACTCCGCCAACATTGCTTGTGTTTTTCTTAGAATGTTGACAGCTTCTTCTGTAGTAGCTACTGATGTCAGACCATCATCAACGTAGAATTTCCTCACTACATATTGCTTGGGTTCTGACCCGTGTTCCTTCTCACCCTGTAGCGCTGCTCGTCTCATGCAGTATATGGCTACGGCTGGTGAAGGGCTGTTCCCAAATACATGGACTTTCATCCTGTTATGTTTCTATCTGGGTTGTTGTCTTCATACCAGAGAAACCTTAAGTAATCTCTGTGATCCTCACGTACACCAAAACAGTAAAACATTTGTTGCACATCTGCTGTTAGTGCAATGCAATCCTTGCGGAAATGCATTAGGACACCCAAGAGTGTGTTGTTTAAGTCTGGACCACTGAGCAGAACATCGTTAAGTTACACGCCTTGACACTTAGCACTGGAGTCATATACTACTCGTATTTATTCAGGCTTTTGTGGATGGTAAACACCAAATATGGGCAGATACCAACGTTCTTCGTCTCCCTCTAGTGGCTGTGAAGGTTCGGCTTGGTCGTTATACAGCATCTTTTGCATGAAGTCAATAAAATGACGCTTTTCAGGCTTTTTGTCTAAAGTCCTGCGAAGTGATGTGAGACGGTTCATGGCCTGCTCGCTGTTATTAGGAAGGCGACGTCTAGTGGGGCGAAAGGGTAGTGGAGCCACCCAGTTGTTTCCATCATCCTGGAAAACCTGCTTGTCCATAATGTCCAAGAAGGCTTTGTCCTCCACTGAAGGTGCTGGTTTATCATCGTCTTGTGTTTTGTTGAACACGGAACATCCCAGGCTGTCTGTGTTCACAGTTGTGCTTGGATCTCTTGAGTGCACTGTAGACGGAGAGATGTGTTTCTGAGCTACGCTGTTGTAGTTCTCTTTTACCTGGATGATGTCAGGGCAAGGGCTCAGATAGGATGTGCGACCATTTTGAAGTATGTTTGTCCTGAACACGTTAACATTGGCTGGTCGGTGAGCTGTTCCCAGACAGACATCACCCACGATGACCCACCCGAGGTCGAGTCGCTGTGCATAAGGAGTGTCGTGGGGCCCATTGATTTGCTCTCGTACCTTGTGTACCCTTAAGATGTCTCGTCCTAAGAGTAGGAGGATGGGAGCGTCTGGGTCCACAGCTAGAATTCTGTCCATAACTGGTTGCAGATGGGGATGATGATACGCAATGTCGGGGGAGGGAATCTCCATCCTATCGTCTGGCATCATATCACACTCTATCAGAGTAGGGAGAGTGAGCTGCATGTGTCCATCTATAGACTCCACCATGAAGTTGACGGCTCTCCTGCCTGAAGTCTCTGTTACCCCAGAACACGTCTTCATGGTGTATGGAGCAGAGTTGTCATTGATGTTGAAGAGACTGAAAAACTCTGTCTTGGCCAGAAATTTGTTACTCTGTTCATCAAGAACTACATACATTTTGACAGCTTTCTCTCTTTTCCCAGCCGGATAAGCTTTGACTAGGCATATTTTTGAACATGATCTTGGATTGACTGCCTCACCACAGATCTCTGTACACTTTGAGGTGACAGATAGAAGAGCATCGTCACCTTGCTCCCCGCCATGCTCTGTCTCTGCTGTAGCGGTGTCTGTATTTGTAGGGGCTGGGCCTGGATGCAGAGCAGCAAGATGCCTGTCGCTGTCGCACTCAGAGCACTTGATTGAAACCTTACAGTCTTTAGCTCTGTGCTGAGTTGACCCACAACATCGGAAACAAATGCCATTGTCTTTGAGATATGATTTGCGCTCATCTAGAGTTTTGTATCTAAACCCACTACACTTTTTAAGAGGATGAGGCTTGTTATGTATTGGGCAGTGACGGTCAGGGTTTTCAACCTTTGTCTTACTGGGTTTGGTTTGGTGGTCTGAGGCCTCAGATGACGCATCTGTCTTGTATACAGTCATAGGTGTCTTGCTGCTGTACCTGGCAGGTTTCTCACTTTTCATGGACACCTGGTTAGTTGAGGTGTAGAGGGTGAAGCTGGGGTCATTTCTAATTTTCGCCTGGTTCCTGATGAATCTCAAGAAGAACGAGAATGGTGGGAATGCTACCCGATAGTGCTCCTTATATTTGGATCCCTGTGCTATCCATTTTTCTTGTAAACTGAATGGGAGTTTCTCTACAATAGGGTTTACCTCCCGAGATGTGTCCAGATAAGCGAGGCCTGGAAGGTACCCTTCTACTTTAGCACACTCCAGTTCGAGAAGAATGTCACCTAGTTCTCTTAGTTTGTGATGGTCTTTGTTAGCCAGTTTTGGAAAATCATAAAATTTCTTCAACAGTGCATTCTCGATCACGTCGGGTGTACCATAGCACTCTTCTAGTCGTTGCCAGACCATGTTAAGCCCTGCTGTTGCGTTAAAAATATGGACAGATCTAATTCTGTTTGCTTGCTCAGACGACTCTGCCCCAAGCCACTTGGTAATTAGATCTAACTATTCCCTGGCTGATAAATTCAAGTCTCTGGTCGCATTGAGAAAGGATGTTTTCCATGCCCAATCATTTTCAGGGCGATCATCAAACTTCAGGAGTCCGGAACTCACCATCTCACATCGTAGGAGGTACTTGATGAGGTCTGGTGCCACTTGTGACTCAGGGAAGTTTTGTGTGTGTGACTGGAAGTGGGCTTGCTTTCCATTTCCACCATGCTGCTCTTCATTTCTTTTGAACGGAGAGTCTCTGCTCATGTTCTGTTGTTTGCTACTTTCTGGATTATGGCATGTAGCTGGGCCAACACTAAGCTCTTGTTTCTCCACTTCAAATGGAAGTTCAGCAAAGTAGGGCCTAGCATGTTGTTGCACATACTCACATGTATGTTGGACTGGACTTAAGGGCTGTGTCCTTGTGTCTAGTTCTTTGCGAAGCTCTCTGCGTACTGATCCTACAATTTCTTCAAAGGCTGCAGCTTCAGCCAATGCAGCAGCAGCTGCTCTCTCAACTTGGAGAACATATAAACTTGCCTCGAGGTCAGCTTTTTGCTTCAACAAGCTGGCCTCTATTTCTGCCTTTTGTTTCATCACAGAAGCTTCCTTCTCAGCATAAGAGACTTGTGCGCGTGCTGCGTCCGCCTTGGCGCGTGCTTTGATGGCTGCAGAACTCGCTGCTGAGGATCTGCTTGACTGTTTTGATGACCTTGATCTTGTAGATTGAGACTTGGTCCCAATGTGCTGAAGAGGCTCTTCCATCTCTCTCTGTTGAACACCTGGCTCTGGTTGTTTCATCATAGACAGCTGGTCTTCCCTAGGAAGAGAGGCTTTGTTTGCTGATGAACGTAGAAACAAAACCACCCGTGTGTGGTTATTCTTGAGCTTGAGCCCGATGTGATGATGTTTTTCACTATTCTGCCCTTGAGTTGCGTTCCCATGCAAAACTAGACAGATAGCTAACAACTAAGTCTTCAATAAAACTCCCAAGGCATGACTTTTCTTGAATGAATATATTGAAAACGTTTATGTTGTAAAACTGCAAAATACAGAAAAGAATATACTTTAGTATTCAATTCACACCGACATACTGTAGCTGTACATTAAACATTTGAAGTTGCATAAATACAAAGCACGCGCTAAGGTACCATGCATCTGGCATGATGCCAAACCATATAGCTAATTGTTAACCATATGGTAATTGGCTCCTTTCATTACTCTAATAATGTACAACCATCTATGTAGAATAACAAAGCATATTACACTAGAAACAGTAACAAAACTCAGTATTGTATATTTTACAATTCGTTTGCATGATGCATGAGCAAAGTAATACAGCTAACGACATACATTAAAGGCATTGCAATTTGTGAGTAAATGCAACCAACATTGATATGTAAGCAACTCTATCAATAACAAGATTATCATCATTAGCTAAATGCTTGAATCGAACTTACAAACAAATATTTTTCCAAGGCTGAAGCGTGACAAGAAATAACTACATTGAAAGACCTGCACCATAGTGTTGTTTGTAGCTGCTTCTATGCATGCAGAACAAATTCTGTACCTCCTGTTTGCGTTGTCTTTCTAAGTACCAGAAAGCGCCACTAGGGGGCAAATAACACAATTGAACACAATGAAAATCCAATTTAACCATTGTAATAAAATAATCTGTTACCTTCTAACAGGATGGCAGCACAATAATCATTAACCAGATTACCCCAGATACCAGACTTAGATGACTGATAACTCAGTTCTAGAATGTTGTCATTGATGAGAATTAATCTAAAAATCTATTGACATTCAGAATTGACTTTGTTTAGAATGTCACGGCCGTCGAAAGAAGTGGACCAAAGTGCAGCGTTGTGAGCGTACATTTTCCTTTATTATGGAATGATGCCAACAAAACAAGAAACAAAATGAACAACTGTGAAGCTTACAGGGCTATAGTGCCACTAACAAAGATAACTTCCCACAAACACAACAAGGAAAAGGCTGCCTAAGTATGATTCCCAATCAGAGACAACAATAGACAGCTGTCCCTGATTGAGAACCATACCCGGCCAAAACATAGTAATACCAAAACATAGAAAACAGAACATAGACTGCCCACCCAAATCACACCCTGGCCAACCCAAAATAGAGACATAAAAGGCTCTCCAAGGTCAGGGTGTGACATAGACATCCAACCTGTATTGTAGTTTCATGGCCAGAAACAAATCTTCAAAGGCAGAGTATTTATTTATTCAGAGTGGTACATGCATTCACACTGTCTTGATTTATAGGATCCTTCCCACTCTATGATTTATATGTCAAGTGATACAATCCCAAATGATCACATAAAAGAGTATGGAAAAACTGCACATGTCCTTGTCAGAATTACAGTTTATTAAATATTCTACAGCTGTAATGTCATCAATCAAATCAAACTTGATTTAAATAGCACATTTCTTACAACAAATGCATTTCAAGTGTTCAAAGTCATGCATTGAAAGGCATGTGGGAGTTAACATCCTTCCTCTTCGCAGGTTTCTATAGGTGACCAGGGGATTCTCTCTACCACATGCAAATGCCTTCACGGAGCTCATAAGTGCTGCCATGCAGCCTAATTTGGCGGTTCACAATATCAGCTGTATGGATGTGGAATGTGAGTGGAGGAAGCCAGCAGTGACCAACCAAGTGCAGTCAGTGATGGATATGTCCCTGGCCGAAGACTACAACCCTCCGTCCCTAGATCCCACAGAGGAGGATATTCAGTGGCTAAGGAACCGTCTCCGGGGCAGGTTCAGTTGAATGGCATATCTCCTTGAAACTGAGCCAGAACAAATGCTACCCTCCCTGTGTTTACTGGACAATGTTAAAAGACGAGGGCACCTGGGGCATGCAGGCATCCTGGCTGGCATGGCGTTGTCAGTGGAGCAGCAGGAGGCTATACGGCAGGCAAAAGTTGGACAGCGCACCAACCTTAACTGGCACACTATGAGGAGAGGGAGGTTGATGGACAGCAATTATGGAGCAGTGGTTAGGGCCAAGCGCGTTACTCTGCTGCTTCTAAAATGGTCCTCAGATCACTGTAAAGATAACAAGAGGAGGGCATCAAGGCATTCAAATGGCTACAGGGATGGATGTGCAAGCATCAGGGCTTTGGGTCATGGTGTCTGGGTTCCTCGGTGCCCCACTGAATGGTCTGGTCGGCACCACAGCAGTGGTGGAGGTCAAGTGTCCCTATGGTGCAAGGGACCTTACCATTGAAGAGGCAGGGAAGTCAAATGATTTCTATATCAAGGAGGGAGGGTCTTACAGCCTCTGCAAATACCATCCTTCCTGGCACCAGGTCCAAGGTCAGCTGCACATCACTGGAAGGGACATCTGCTTCTTCATTGTGTGGACCACCAAAGCCTCCATCACCATCCCCATCCAGTGTGACGACCTCTGACAGACTCATATTTCTCCTCCTGTCAGTACCTGTTTTCAGGGAAGCCAATGTCCCAAAAATATTCCACATACTTCATACACACACACCAGGCTCCCATAGTAGGTTATATTACATACACGTTTTGCTCAAAGCAGCAAACTAAAGTAATGTAGTTAACTTTATCATGGGCACAGTGGAAATTTATATCTGTGATGTTCAAATGATTTCTTACCCCCTGTGACTTACTTGCTAAAGTCCCCAGTCATGCCTACCTGTACCTGACATTGTTGAAAAACAAGTGAACAATGAATAAAAATCATATACAAACAATAGGCTCCCAGAATAGGTTACAGTGCCTTCAGAAAGTATTCACGCCCCTTGACTTTTTCCACATTTTGTTGCGTTACAGCCTGAGTAAAAAATGTATAACATAGAGCTTTTGTGTAACTGGCCTATAGACCTCATAATGTCAAAGTGGAATTCAATCAATTAAAAACAAAACCTGAAATGTAAATAAGTATTCAACCCCTTTGTTATGGCAAACTTAAATAACAGTTGTGTAAAGTACTTTAAAAAAATACTTGAAAGTACTACTTAACTAGTAGTTTGGGGTATCTGTACTTTACTTTACTATTCATATTTTTGACTACTTTTACTACATTTCTAAAGAAAATTATGTAGTTTTTATTCCATACATTTTCCCTGACACCTAAAAGTACTCGTTCATTTTGAATGCTTAGAAGGACAGGAAAATGGTATAATTCACACACTTATGTCATGCACCTAGCCCTTTCAGTGAATTGGCTAGCAGGGATGTGAACAATCCACCCTCTCCTGTTAGGAGGGGAGGGGGGGCAGTTTAATGACTTTACAAACACGTCGTAAATTCCTTGCAGAGACTCTTGTCTCCCTGACCATGCAGTATGGGAGAGAGGGTCACAGTAGAACAAAGGAACACGCCCACCAAATTCTACTACATCCCAGAATTTGATAATTGAACAATATTCCTATTTGGAGAATGTGTAAAAGGTCGGCGGAGAAGCCAGCTATGACTCGGTCCATTTTGTTTCATGTTTGTGACCTCATGAAAGACAATACAGCCACATTAGCCTAACTCTGTTATACAGGTTCCTCAGTTATGAGGCTTGCATCTAATTATTGTATAAAAGGAATGAGTAAAGATGAAACTATTTGCGAAATGATGTAATGTGATGTTAAGCTTAAAAATGAGAAAATTGTCTTCCCTGTAAAGTTTAACTAAGTTAGTAGTCACGCCCAAGTGAAAAGACATTGGTTGGAAATGATGAACCAACCCCTTTTCTACATTTCTATAAAAGCTCCTGTGACCCAAAGCCCTCTAAGTTCCAAATAACGGGAGGACTTTCCCTCCACGTTGAAAAGGGCTAATTTCATCTCTACAGGCCAGGAAACAAGAGAGCTTGCTCCACACATGAAATGGTATGAACTCTGAACTGTTGATCACTCAAGAGGAAGTGAGTCTTAGATTACAGCCTAACAGACTGCAGCTGGAAAGGTAGTAAATCTAGTAAGAACATGGACCAACGCAGAAGACCACAACTGAGATGAATATTTCACTCCACAACAACCCGGCAGAATCTACAAAGGACAATGGTGAACGCGACTGGGCAAACCAGAGCCTCACCAGCTCAGTCGTAAATACTGATTAGATTCCTTTATCCGAACGAGCGATTGTTAAAGTGCATATGTATTCATATTTATGTGAGAATAGCTTCCAATGTCCGATAGATACCCATGCCCCCCCTTCTTCTCTGAATCTATTCTTATAACCAAACTGTATTTGTTTAGTCCACAAGGGACAGTATTTACTGTATAACATTATTATGTATTGTATATTCTGTAATTGTTTAATTAGTTAGTAAATAAATAATTGAGCCAATTTGTGTATGGATAATTTATAAGTAAAGGCTGGGTTCGTGCAGATAACCCACAATTTTATGACATTCAGATGAGACTGACGGAAGGTAATAATAATAATGAATTAATAGAAGTCTAATTGATTAGATATTAAAACATCTGAAGAGTTATGTTTGGAAAATTTTCACTGTGTAAACCAAAATTTTTCGTGGTTTCCCGACTTCCTAGTTAATTAAATGTACATGATTAGTTTAATCACGTAATAATAATTACAGAGAATTGATTTGATAAATTAACATTCTTCACATTTAATGATAAGTCAGAGACACAACATTTATGGTGCCCCTGTGAGGAGTCTAAGATAGGACGAGACTTTACTGTGAATTAGATATATATCAATTGTGCAAACACAATTGTACAAACAGACTGCGTTGTGTGTTTCCATTTGAAGTGCCTTCGGTGTTGTGTATTTGATCATGGCAGAGCAATGAGTTGTAAATTCCAGATTTAGTGTGTTAGGCCAAACTGTACTAATTCTGTCGGTCAATATGAATTTCTAGAGCAAGGGCATAGAGCCAGTAATGTTAGAAATTAGAGGATAGATCTGTTCGGTGACCGAGCCGAAGTGTTATCTTTCCGCCTATAGCGCTAAGCCAGCGTGGGTAGACCACAGGCGTATCTGTTTTCATGTTCTGTGCTCTCCGGTAATAGAATGCTAGCAAAGAGTATGCCAAATGGGTTAATGTGAGACGTCACTAGTAAAAAAAAACACAGCTAACAAGGGAACAGCAGCTATTTTGTTTTCTTGTGTCACACTTAATTTCCTCCACCTTGCGTAATGGAAGTCCTGCCCTTTGTACTTCCGTTTCATTTCAGTGTGTGCTATCACTGGTGGTGAAGAATCGGCAGTACATTTATTTTAAAAATATATTATTTGGGAGGACAACCAAACGTGGATCACATTCAACAAGTGGTTACTTATGATATCCAGCAAATCGCAATTGATAGGATATCAATGTCTCATTCAATTGAACTAATAAGTAAAATTGCCATATTCACCTTTTCAGGTGGATCTTTTAAATAATATCCAAATTGATTGGTTTTCTACAATAAGACAATTTAAACTTTCTCCACATTAACCACGACGAAGAAACGCTCTCAGGTTAATTAAAGTTTAATTCCCAAATAACCTATACAGGTTTGATTTATCATTAAAATGTATCAATCAGTAACCCCCTGTACTGACAGAAGTAGGAATCCCATGTGGCTTTGGCCTTAGGGATATGTGAACCTGGTGGTGAATGTATCCTTAGGTTTGAACTACCGTTTACACTTATGATAATCCAGTCAATCTCAATTGATTGGATATCATCGTCTCAGTCAATTTAATAAGTTAAATTGTCGAACATACCTTAAGGTTCTTCCAATTAAATGAGACATTTTAAACTTTCCATTAGTAACGTAAATTAACCAACTTCCCAGATGAATTAAAGTGTAATTCCCAGATAGCCTATCCAGGTACAATTAATCATTATCATTGATTAATTAATTCTGTAACGACGTTCTTCGTTTGTCGAAAGAGAGTCGGACCGAAATGCAGCGTGTTGGTTACTCATGTTTATTAGTGAAACAAATAACGAAACTATACATGAAATAACTAATAAATACAAAACAACAAAACGGAACGTGAAACCTATTACAGCCTGACTGGTGAACACTAACACAGAGACAGGAACAATCACCCACGAAATACAAAGCGAAACCCAGGCTACTTAAATACGGTTCCCAATCAGAGACAACGAGAATCACCTGACTCTGATTGAGAACCGCCTCAGGCAGCCAAACCTATGTAACACACACCCCTAATCAGCTACAATCCCAAAGACCAAAAAACCCCACTAAGAATACAACAAACAATAAACCCATGTCACAACCTGGCCTGACCGACTAATTAACTAAAACACAAAATACTAAGACCAAGGCGTGACAGAACCCCCCCCTAAGGTGCGGACTCCCGAACGCACCTCAAAACCATAGGGAGGGTCCGGGTGGGCGTCTGTCCATGGTGGCGGTTCCGGCTCGGGACGTGGACCCCACTTCATAAATGTCATTGTTCCTCCCCTTCGCGTCCTGGGATGATCCACCCTCTTCGCCGACCATGGCCGAATAGTCCTCACCCAGAAACCTACTGAACAGAGGAGCAGCTCGTGACCGAGGGGCAGCTCGGGACAGAGGCAGCTCGGGACTGAGGAGCAGCTCGGGACTGAGGGGCAGCTCGGGACTGAGGGGCAGCTCGGGACTGAGGGGCAGCCCAGCACTGAGAGGCAGCCCAGCACTGAGAGGCAGCCCAGCACTGAGAAGAAGCCCAGTACTGAGAAGAAGCCCAGCCAGGCAGTTGAATCCGGCAGATCCTGGCTGACTGGCGGATCCTGGCTGACTGGCGGATTCTGACTGACTGGCGGATCCTGGCCGACTGGCGGATCCTGGCTGACTAGCAGATCTGGCAGATCCTGGCTGACTGGCGGATCCTGGCTGACTGGCAGATCCTGGCCGACTGGCGGATCCTGGCTGACTAGCAGATCTGGCAGATCCTGGCTGACTGGCGGATCCTGGCTGACTGGCGGATCTGGAAGAGTCTGGTTGACTGGCAGATCTGGAAGAGTCTGGTTGACTGGCAGATCTGGAAGAGTCTGGCTGACTGGCAGATCTGGAAGAGTCTGGCTGACTGGCAGATCTGGAAGAGTCTGGCTGACTGGCAGATCTGGAAGAGTCTGGCTGACTGGCAGATCTGGAAGAGTCTGGCTGACTGACGGCTCTGGCTGCTTCATGCTGACTGGTGGCTCTGGCTGCTCCATGCTGACTGGCGGCTCTGACTGCTCCATGTTGACTGGCGGCTCTGGCTGCTCCATGCTGACTGGCGGCTCTGGCTGCTCCATGCTGACTGGCGGCTCTGGCTGCTCCATGCAGATTGACAGCTCTGGCGGCTTCTTGCAGACTGACAGCTCTGACTGTTCCATGCAGATTAACAGCTTTGGCAGCTCCTTGCAGACTGGCAGCTCTTTGTAGACTGGCAGCTCCATGCAGACGGGCAACTCCATGCAGACTGGCAACTCCATGCATACTGGCAACTCCATGCAGACTGGCAACTCCATTCAGACTGGCAACTCTGGCTGCTCC
The DNA here is from genome assembly GCF_036934945.1 of Oncorhynchus masou masou. Classification (NCBI taxonomy): domain Eukaryota; kingdom Metazoa; phylum Chordata; class Actinopteri; order Salmoniformes; family Salmonidae; genus Oncorhynchus; species Oncorhynchus masou. The sequence continues at coordinate 33,708 of NW_027010085.1, forward strand.
AAGCAGACTGACAGCTCTGGCTGCCCCATGCAGACTGGCAGCTCTAGCTGCTCCATGCAGGCTGGCAACACTGGCTGCTCCATGTAGACTGGCAGCTCTAGCTGCTCCATGCAGACTGACAGCTCTGGCTGCTCCATGCAGACTGGCAGCTCTAGCTGCTCTATGCAGACTGGCAGCTCTGGCTGCTCCATGCAGGCTGGCAACACTGGCTGCTCCATGTAGACTGGCAGCTCTAGCTGCTCCATGCAGACTGACAGCTCTGGCTGCTCCATGCAGACTGGCAGCTCTAGCTGCTCTATGCAGACTGGCAGCTCTGGCTGCTCCATGCAGACTGGCAGCTCTAGCTGCTCCATACAGGCAGGAGGCTCCGGCAGCGCTGTAGGAGGAAGGCTCTAGAACCGCTGAACAGGCGGGAGACTCCGACAGCGCAGGAGAGGGAGAAAGCGCTGGCTGCGCTGAACAGAGCGAGGCGCACTGAAGGCCTGATGCGTGGTGCTGGCACTGGTGGTATTGGGCCGAGGACACGCACAGGAAGCCTAGTGCGGGGAGCTGCTACCGGAGGGCTGGGGTGTGGAGGTGGTACTGGATAGAGGACAGGCACAGGAAGCCTGGTGCGGGGAGCTACCATCGGAGGACTGGTGTGTGAAGGTGGCACAGGATGGACTGGACCGTGAAGGTGTACTGGAGAGCCTGAGCAGGACTGGCCAGGACGTGCAAGGCTAGGTAGGTACACAGGGGAGCCTGGTGCGTGAGGCTGGCACACTTTTCCCAGCCGACTAACACGCACCTCAGGACTAGTATGGAGCGCGACCCAGGTGCCATTAAATCCCCGACACGCTCCGTCGGACGAATATTGTACCTAAAGCACCAAACTAGCAACTCCTCATTACTTTCTCCTCCAATTTCCCCATTAACTCCTTCACAGTCTCTGCTTCGCTCACCTCCAACACTGATTCTGGTCTCCTCCTTGGCTCTTCACGATAAACAGGGAGAGTTGGCTCAGGTCTGTCTCCTGACTCAGCCATCCCCCTCTGAGGCCCAAGAAATTTTGGGGCTTGGCTCTGCGCCCCAGTGTCTTTTTTCGCTCCCATTCTCCTATAGCCCTCTTCGCACTGCTCCAGCGAATCCCAGGCGGGCTCAGCTCTCTCTGGGTGGCCGCCCACCTGTCTATTTCTTCCCATGATCGTAATATCCATACTGTACTCCTCTCTGGGCTGCTCCTGTTTCCATCCACGTCGCGTGCTGCCTCCTCATGCACCAAGCCTCTCCGTTTTAGCCGCTTCTAGTTCCTCCTTGGGGCGGCGATATTCACCAGGCTGAGCCCAGGGTCCTTCTCCTTCAGTTCCTGTTTCCTCTTCGCCTGCTGCACACAGGCGGCTACACTCCCTGGTTTAGCCCAGGGTCCTCTCCTGTCAAGGATTTCCTCCCATGTCCAGAAATCAATACGCGTCTCCTCTTTGGGCTGCTCCTGCCTGTTGACACGCTGCTCGGTCCGTGTGTGGTGGGTGATTCTGTAACGGCGTTCTTCGTTTGTCGAAAGAGAGTCGGACCCGAAATGCAGCATGTTGGTTACTCATGTTTATTAGTGAAACAAACAACAAAACTATACATGAAATAACTAATAAATACAAAACAACAAAACGGGCAGTAAAACCTATTACAGCCTGACTGGTGAACACTAACACAGAGACAGGAACAATCACCCACAAAATACAAGACGAAACCCAGGCTACCTAAATACGGTTCCCAATCCAGAACCATGAGAATCACCTGACTCTGATTGAGAACCGCCTCAGGCAGCCAAACCTATGTAACACACACCCCTAATCAGCTACAATCCCAATAACCAAAAAACCCCACTAAG
>NW_027010086.1:0-35552 GCF_036934945.1 Oncorhynchus masou masou
GGTGTTGACAGCAGATGAAGAAGCCCCGGATACTGCTGATGAGGAGTCTTGTTCCAGGCACTTGTCGGACAGGCAGCCACAAAGGCCCGAGTGTCCGCGTCCGCTGAGGGCCACCAAAACTTCCTCCTTAGAAACTCTAGAATTCGTTGCCCTCCCGGATGAGAGGTGAGACGCTACGAGTGGTTTCACTGAAGTATCTTGGACCGTGCCCCAAGAGGGACAAAAGTCTGTCTTGTGGTCTTGTGGTCAGTCCAAACCGTAAAGGGATGTTCTGAACCCTCGAACCAGTGCCGCCACTCCTCTGAAGCCAGTTTGACCGCAAGGAGCTCCCGATTACCGACATCATAGTTCCTCTCCGCTGGAGTGAGACGCCTAGAGAGGAAGGCACAAGGATGAAGCTTTTGGTCTTTCACTGAGCACTGAGACAGAACCGCACCCACGCCAACGTCAGAGGCATCCTCTACCACGAAGGGAAGAGAAGGATCCAAATTAACTAGAATGGATGCAGAAGAAAACCAGCACGTTTCAGCTGGAACATCTTCTCAGCAGTAGAGGTCCAGCACACATACCAACCAAGCCCTTGGTAGTGTTGTCAATAGGTACCACAGCACTAAGTTTCCCTGAAATCTCCACTTAAGAAGTGGCAATACCCCAAAAACGCTGAACTTGCTTGACCGTGCTGGGCATGACCAGTTGACAACCGCACCATCCTTTTGGGAGTCCATCGGTTCACAGACCTGGAGACATGAGTGATCTGAGGAATGTGAAACTCACACTTTTCGGCCTTCACGAACAAGCGATGAGAGAGGAGTCTTTGAAGAACCTGGTTGACTATGTTGGACGTGTTCAACCATGGACCTGGAGAAGATGAGGATGTCATCCAGGTACACAAACACAGGAAGTCACACAGCACATCATTAACCAGGGCCTGAAACCGGCTGGAGCATTGGTAACTACAAACGGCATAACCAGGTACTCATAATATCCATTAGAAGTGTTGGACACTGTCTTACACTGTCTCCCTGTCTGTTGCACCAGATTGCAAGTCTGGGTATATCCAATTTAGAGAAAACCATAGCTCCTGGAGTCTCTCAAAAGCTGACGACATAAGAGTAAAGAGGGTAACGGTTCTTGATGGTAATGTCATTTAAACTCCAGAATGATAGTTAGGATGCAATCCTGTCCTTCTTCCAAAAAAGAAAAAAAACCTGCCTCCTGCAGGCAGTGGATGGCCTAATAAAATCAGCCATTAGGCGCCTCCTTAATATAACAGTTCTATGACCTGAGAGGGGAATACAGCCCTCCTCTCTGAGGAGTGGTGCCGATAGAGTTCGATGGCACACCGTGGGGCCTGTGAGAGGTAGTTTGCTGGCCCTTTGTTTCCTGACCCAAGACATGACCCAAATCCCAGTAATCCCGAGGAACACGGGAGATCAGGCTCTTTTTCATTCTCAGCCGAACTAATGGAGAGCTGATCTTCTCCCGACGAGCAGAACCAGAAAGGTGTGGAGAGAGTTGCTGGCTGTTGAACTGGCATGAAGGATTCCATCCCAAAACTCTTCCCGAAGGCCAGTCAATTTGAAGATTATGGGTGGAAAGCCACGGATGTCCAAGAACCAGGGAAGCTCAGGAGAGTCCTCGAGATGTAGCTGGATAAGCTCCACATGGTCATCCTGAACTCGTAGCTGAATAGGCATGGTGAATTGCTTCACCTTCCCAGACCCTAGGGGTTGACCATCCAGCGCAGTGACTGACAATGGAGTGTCCAGCTTAGTGAGTGGCAGCCTCTGTTGGTGAGCTGTGCGATCCAGAAAACAGCCGGTAGCCCCAGAGTCTATGAAAGCAGGAACGTCCAACTGCCCATTGTCCCACCGCAGATTGCCCGGAAGCAAGGTGCGTACCATATCGGCAGCTGGAGACTGTATCTGACTCGCCAGTATTCTCCCGTTTACTGACGAGCCATCCCGTTTCCCGTCAGCTCAGGACAGGAGGCACGGAAATATCGAGACTGTCCACAGTAAAGGCACCAAGTGTTTTGACCTGGTGCCTTTCTCCAACTAAGGCTGGCATCAGCCATATAATATGGAACCAACTAATGATACATCAGTCATATTATCTGGGACCAACTAAGGATACATTAATCATATAATCTGGGGCCAACTAAGGATACACCAGTCATACAATATGGGACCTGTAGTTTGATGATTGACACATGGGGATGCCACCCCCAAATAACCAATATCCTCAATGTAATGGCTTCAAATAACCAATTTCTCAATGTACTGGCCCAAATAACCAATTTCCTCAATGTACTGGCCCAAGTAACCAATATTGTCATGTCTTGTTATGTCTGTTCCTGTCCTTTCTCTTCACTCTGTCTCTCTCTGCTGGTCTTTTTAGGTTACCTTCTCTGTCTCTCATTCTTCAGCTGTTCTACATCTCCTAACTAGCTCATTCACTCTTTCCCACCTGTTCTCTCTTCCCCCTCTGATTAGGTCTCTATTTCTCTCTGTTCCTGCTACTTTCAGTGTCTGATTCTTGTTTGTGTTTTTGATGCCAGAAGCAAGCTGTCGTCCCGTTTGCTTCCACCTTGTCCTATCCTGTCGGAGTCTGCCTGGCAGGTGCATCCTGCATTATACTAACGTTCTTTTTGTTCCATTGACTACGTTGGAAGAGGATTTATGCCATTCCTGTTTTTCATTAAAGAACTCTGTTTTCTGTTAAAACCGCTTTTGGGTCTTCACTCAAGTACATAACAAATATCCTCAATAATAACATGACCAGTAGACATTTTAAAGGCACAGCATGGTGTAGTGCACTACTTTTGACCAGGGCCCGTAGAATTCTGGTCAAATGTAATGCACTACAATATGCAGTACATTGGTAAAGTATTCAGACCCCTTGACTTTTTCCACGCTTTGTTACATTACAGCCTTATTCTAAATGGATTAGATAATTTTTCTCTCTCCTCAATCTACACAAATACCCCATAAAGACAAAGCAAAAAGCAGTAAAAAAAATAGCAAAACAATTTAAACAATTACATAAGTATTCAAGTACTGTTCCTTTGGCAGCAATTACAGCCTTGGCTCTTCTTGGGTATGACGCTACAAGCTTGGCACACCTCTATTTGGGGAGTTTCTCTCATTCTTCTCTGCAGTCTGAGGTTCTGAGTGCTCTGGAGCAGGTTTTCATCAAGGATGTCTCTGTACTATGCTCCACTCATCTTTCCCTCGATCCTAAGTAGTCTCCCAGTCCCTGCCGATGAAAAACATCCCCACAGCATGATGCTTCCACCACCATGCTTCACCGTAGGGATGGTGCCAGGTATCCACCGGGCATGACGCTTGGCGTTCAGGCCAAAGAGTTCAATCTTGGCTTCATCAGACAAGAGAATCCTGTTTCATGGTCTGAGTCCTTTGAGTGCCTTTTGGCAAACTTCAAGAGGGCTGTCATGTGCCTTTTACCGAGGAGTGGCTTCCATTTCACATCACCATTAAGGCCTGATTGGTGGAATGCTACATGCACAGCTTTGGGAAAGTATTCTCCGGCCCCCCTTTGAACTTTGCGACCTTTTGCCACATTTCAGGCTTCAAACATAAAGATATAAAACTGTATTTTTTTGTGAAAAATCAACAACAAGTGGGACACAATCATGAAGTGGAACGACATTTATTGATATTTCAAACTTTTTTAACATATCAAAAACTGAAAAATTGGGCGTGCAAATTATTCAGCCCCTTTTACTTTCAGTGCAGCAAACTCTCTCCAGAAGTCTGTGAGGATCTCTGAATGATCCAATGTTGACCTAAATGACTAATGATGATAAATACAATCCACTGTGTAATCAAGTCTCCGTATAAATGCACCTGTACCAGGATAGTCTCTAGAGGTCCGTTAAAAGCGCAGAGAGCATCAGGAAGAAGACGCCAGGACAGCGGAGTCAATCACCACCTTCCGGAGACATTTGAAACCCCACCTCCTTTAAGGAATACCTAGGATAGGATAGTAACCTTCTCACCCCCCCTTAAATGATTTAGATGCACTATTGTAAAGTGGCTGTTCCACTGGATGTCATAAGGTGAATTCACCAATTTGTAAGTCGCTCTGGATAAGAGCATCTGCCAAATGACTTAAATGTTAAATGTAAGAACAAGGAACACACCAGGCAGGTCCGAGATACATTGTTAGAAGAAGTTTGAAAGCCGGATTTGGATACAAAAAGATTTCCCAAGCTTTAAACATCCCAAGGAGCACTGTGTAAGCAATAATATTGAAATGGAAGGAGTATCAGACCTCCGCAAATCTACCAAGACCTGGCCCTCCCTCTAAACTTTCAGCTCATACAAGGAGAAGACTGATCAGAGATGCAGCCAAGAGGCCCATGATCATTTCTGGATGAAGCCTGCAGACTGCTGAATGAGGGTGGGAGACTCTGTCCATAGGACAACAATCAGTCGTATATTGCACAAATCTGGCCTTTATGGAAGAGTGGCAAGAAGAAAGCCATTTCTTAAAGATATCCATAAAAAGTGTTGTTTAATGTTTGCCACAAGCCACCTGGGAGACACACCAAACATGTGGAAGAAGGTGCTCTGGTCAGATGAAACCAAAATGGAACTTTTGGCAACAATGCAAAACGTTATGTTTGGCGTAAAAGCAACACAGCTCATCACCAGTGAACACACCATCCCCACTGTCAAACATGGTGGTGCAGCATCATGGTTTGGGCCTGCTTTTCTTCAGCAGGGACAGGGAAGATGGTTAAAATTGATGGGAAGATGGATGGAGCCAAATACAGGACCATTTTGGAAGAAAACCTGATGGAGTCTGCAAAAGACCTGAGACTGGGACGGAGATTTGTCTTCCAACAAGACAATGATCCAAAACATAAAGCAAAATCTACAATGGAATAGTTTCAAAAATAAACATATCCAGGTGTTAGAATGGCCAAGTCAAAGTCCAGACCTGAATCCAATCGAGAATCTGTGGAAAGAACTGAAAACTGCTGTTCACAAATGCTCTCCATCCAACCTCACTGAGCTGGAGCTGTTTTGCAAGGAGGAATGGGAAAAATGTCAGTCTCTCGATGTGCAAAACTAATAGAGACATACCCCAAGCTACTTACAGCTGTAATCGCAGCAAAAGGTGGCGCTACAAAGTATTAACTTAAGGGGGCTGAATAATTTTGCACGCCCAATTTTTCAGTTTTTGATTTGTTAAAAAAGTTTGAAATATCGTTCCACTTCATGATTGTGTCCCACTTGTTGTTGATTCTTCACAAAAAATACAGTTTTATATCTTTATGTTTGAAGCCTGAAATGTGGCAAAAGGTTGCAAAGTTCAAGGACGAATACTTTCGCAAGGCACTGTAGATGGTTGTTCTCCCATCTCCACAGAGGAACTCTGGAGTTCTGTCAGAGTGACCATCGGGTTCTTGGTCACCTTCCTGACCAAGGCCCTTCTACCTCGATTGCTCAGTTTGGCTGGGTGGCCAGCTCAAAGAAGAGTCTTGGTGCTTCCAATGTCCTTCCATTTAAGAATGATGGAGGTCACTGTGTTCTTGGGGACCATCAGTGCTGCAGAAATGTTTTGGTACACTTCCCCAGATCTGTGCCTCGACACAATTCTATCTCTGAGCTCTACGGACAATTCCTTCATCCTCATGGCTTGGTTTTTGCTCTGACATGCACTGTCAATGTCGGGACCTTATATAGACAGGTGTGTGTCTTTCCAAATCATGTCCAATCAATTGAATTTACCACAGGTGGACTCCAATCAAGTTGTAGAAACATCTCAAGGATGACCAATGGAAACAGGGATGCACCTGAGCTCAATTTAGTGTCTAACAGCAAAAAGTCTGAATAAATATGTAAATAAAAACATCTAAAACCCTGTTTTGCTTTGTCATTATGGGGTAGTTGTCATGCCCTGGTCTTAGTATTTTGTGTTTTCTTTATTTATTTGGTCAGGCCAGGGTGTGACATGGGTTTTGGTATGTGGTGTGTTTTGTCTTGGGGTTTTTCGTAGGTATTGGGAGTGTGTCTTAGTGGGGTTTTCTAGCAAAGTCTATGGTTGTCTGAGGCGGTTCTCAATCAGAGGCAGGTGTTTATCGTTGTCTCTGATTGGGAACCATATTTAGGCAGCCATATTCTTTGAGTGTTTGGTGAGTGATTGTCCTTGTTCCCTTGTTCCTGTCTCTGTGTTACTTTGCACCAGTATTGGCTGTTTTGGTTTTCGTGTTACGTTTGTTGTTTTTGTATTGATTCGTGTTTCCTTTGTTTCATTAAAACATGAATCTAAATAGCCACGACGCATTTTGGTCCGACTCTCCTTCAACTGAAGAAAGCCGTAGTGTCAATTTTAGAGTAAGCCTGTAACACGGCAGGGTAGCCTAGTGGTTGGACTAGTAACTGGAAGGTTGCAAGTTCAAATCCCTGAGCTGACAAGGTACAAATCTGTCGTTCTGCCCCTGAACAGGTAGTTAACCCACTGTTCCTAGGCCATCATTGAAAATAAGAATTTGTTCTTAACTGACTTGCCAATTTAAATAAAGGTAAAATAAAAAATGACAACGTAGTAAAATGTGGAAAGGGGGGAAGGGGTATGAATACTTTCTGAATGCACTGTACAGGGATTAGGTTGCCATTTGGGACGTACCCTTGGACTGCGTCTGTAAACAAGTTAGACTACACAGCTGTTGCTTTGGGTCATACTGCTTGCTGATGGTGGTATCACACTGTTGGTACGCATTTCACATCTGCCAACAGAGCTGAATGTAAATATGTCACCGGACTGAAGTAGTTGGCGTGTAAGAAGGACTACATTTGCTCTCAAGAAATCTTTGAGAAACAAACATGTGAGCACATCCGTAAACACACACGTTGACACAAACGCAGACACACAAGCATACACTCAATTACATCTACTTGATTGGCATTCAGAGCTCAAGCAGTATCAGTATTATAGGAAATATTGTGAGAATATTTTCTAGGAAATGTGTATTACGTAGTTGTGGACTTTGGCTGTGTTTATGAATGCCCCAGAGAGGATTCTGTTGGACAGAGGAAGTTCATTTAGATGAACTTCACTTAATCACCTTGGCAACTTCTATGGATGTTGAATGAATTTATTGTGTTAAATGAGGCCTCACCTCCTGGCTACACTAGTGACCATATCCCCCGTGCATCCCGCAAAGGCGGAGGTGTTGCTAACATTTACGATAGCAAATTTCAATTTACAAAAAAAAAGAAGAAATTTTTGTCTTTTGAGCTTCTAGTCATGAAATCTATGCAGCCGACTCAATCACTTTTTATAGCTACTGTTTACAGGCCTCCTGGGCCATATACAGCGTTCCTCACTGAGTTTCCTGAATTCCTATCAGATCTTGTAGTCATAGCAGATAATATTCTAATCTTTGGTGACTTTAATATTCACATGGAAAAGTCCACAGACCCACTCCAAAAGGCTTTCGGAACCATCATCGACTCAGTGGGGTTTGTCCAACATGTCTCTGGACCCACTCACTGTCACAGTCATACTCTGGACCTAGTTTTGTCCCATGGAATAAATGTTGTGGATCTTAATGTTTTTCCTCATAATCCTGGACTATCGGACCACCATTTTATTACGTTTGCAATTGCAACAAATAATCTGCTCAGACCCCAACCAAGGAACATCAAAAGTCGTGCTATAAATTCACAGACAACACAAAGATTCCTTGATGTCCTTCCAGATTCCCTCTGTCTACCCATGGACGCCAGAGGACAAAAATCAGTTAACCACCTAACTGAGGAACTCAATTTAACCTTGCGCAATACCCTAGATGCAGTTGCACCCCTAAAAACTAAAAACATTTCTCATAAGAAACTAGCTCCCTGGTACACAGAAAATACCAGAGCTCTGAAGCAAGCTTCCAGAAAATTGGAACGGAAATGGCGCCACACCAAACTGGAAGTCTTCCGACCAGCTTGGAAAGACAGTACCGTGCAATACCAAAGAGCCCTTACTGCTGCTCGATCATCCTATTTTTCTAACTGAATTGAGAAAATAAGAACAATCCAAAATTCCTTTTTGATACTGTCGCAAAGCTAACTAAAAGCAGGATTCCCCAAGAGAGGATGGCTTTTACTTTAGCAGTGATAAATTCATGAACTTCTTTGAGGAAAAGATCATGATTATTAGAAAGCAAATTACGGACTCCTCTTTAAATCTGCGTATTCCTTCAAAGCTCAGTGGTCCTGAGTCTGCACAACTCTGCCAGGACCTAGGATCAAGAGAGACGCTCAAGTGTTTTAGTACTATATCTCTTGGCACAATGATGAAAATAATCATGGCCTCTAAACCTTCAAGCTGCATACTGGACCGTATTCCAATCTAAACTACTGAAAGAGCTGTTTCCTGAGCTGTTTCTCGGCTCTCTATCCACCGGATGTGTACCAAACTCACTAAAAGTGGCAGTAATAAAGCCTCTCTTGAAAAAGCCAAACCTTGACCCAGAAAATATAAACAACTATTGGCCTATATGGAATCTTCCATTCCTCTCAAAAAATTTAGAAAAGGCTGTTGCGCAGCAACTCACTGCATTCCTGAAGACAAACAATGTATACAAAATGCTTCAGTCTGGTTTTAGACCCCATCATAGCACTGAGACTGCACTTGTGAAGGTGGTAAATGACCTTTTAATGGCATCAGACCGAGGCTCTGCATCTGTCCTCGTGCTCCTAGACCTTAGTGCTGCTTTTGATACCATCGATCACCACATTCTTTTGGAGAGATTGGAAACCCAAATTGGTCTACACGGACAAGTTCTGGCCTGGTTTAGATCTTATTTGTCGGAAAGATATCAGTTTGTCTCTGTGAATGGTTTGTCCTCTGACAAATCAACTGTAAATTTCAGTGTTCCTCAAGGTTCCGTTTTAGGTCTACTATTGTTTTCACTATATATTTTACCTCTTGGGGATGTCATTCGAAAACATAATGTTAACTTTCACTGCTATGCGGATGACACACAGCTGTACATTTCAATGAAACATGGTGAAGCCACAAAATTGCCCTCGCTAGAAGCATGTGTTTCAGACATAAGGAAGTGGATGGCTGCAAACTTTCTACTTTTAAACTCGGACAAAACAGAGATGCTTGTTCTAGGTCCCAAGAAACAAAGAGATCTTCTGTTGAATCTGACAATTAATCTTAATGGTTGTACAGTCGTCTCAAATAAAACTATAAAAAAGGACCTTTACTCTGGACCCTGATCTCTCTTTTGAAGAACATATCTAGACCATTTCAAGGACAGCTTTTTTCCATCTACGTAACATTGCAAAAATCAGAAACTTTCTGTCCATAAATGATGCAGAAAAATTAATCCATGCTTTTGTCACTTCTAGGTTAGACTACTGCAATGCTCTACTTTCCGGGCTACCTGGATAAAGCACTAAATAAACTTCAGTTAGTGCTAAATATGGCTGCTAGAATCCTGACTAGAACCAAAAAATGTGATCATATTACTCCAGTGCTAGCCTCCCTACACTGGCTTCCTGTCAAAGCAAGGGCTGATTTCAAGGTTTTACTGCTAACCTACAAAGCATTACATGGGCTTGCTCCTACCTATCTCTCTGATTTGGTCCTGCCGTACATACCTACACGTACGCTACGGTCACAAGACGCAGGCCTCCTAATTGTCCCTAGAATTTCTATGCAAACAGCTGGAGGCAGGGCTTTCTCCTATAGAGCTCCATTTTTATGAAACGGTCTGCCTACCCATGTCAGAGACGCAAACTCGGTCTCAACCTTTAAGTCTTTACTGAAGACTCATCTCTTCAGTGGGTCATATGATTGAGTGTAGTCTGGCCCAGGAGTGGGAAGGTGAACGGAAAGGCTCTGGAGCAACGTACCGCCCTTGCTGCCTCTGCCTGGCCGGTTCCCCTCTTTCCACTGGGATTCTCTGCCTCTAACCCTATTACAGGGTCTGAGTCACTGGCTTACTGGGGCTCTCTCATACTGTCCCTGGGAGGGGTGTGTCACCTGAGTGGGTTGAGTCACTGATGTGATCATCCTGTCTGGGTTGGCGCCACCCCTTGGGTTGTGCCATGGCGGAGATCTTTGTGGGCTATACTCAGCCTTGTCTCAGGATGGTAAGTTGATGGTTGAAGATATCCCTCTAGTGGTGTGGGGGCTGTGCTTTAGCAAAGTGGGTGGGGTTATATCCTTCCTGTTTGGCCCTGTCCGGGGTGTCCTCGGATGGGGCCACAGTGTCTCCTGACCCCTCCTGTCTCAGCCTCCAGTATTTATGCTGCAGTAGTTTGTGTCGGGGGCTAGGGTCAGTTTGTTATATCTGGAGTACTTCTCCTGTCCTATTCGGTGTCCTCTGTGAATTTAAGTGTGCTCTCTAATTCTCTCTTCTCTCTTTCTTTCTCTCTCTCGGAGGACCTGAACCCTAGGACCATGCCTCAGGACTACCTGACATGATGACTCCTTTGCTTCCCCAGTCCACCTGTCCGTGCTTCTGCTCCAGTTTCAACTGTGCTGCCTTATTATTATTCGACCATGCTGGTCATTTATGAACATTTGAACATCTTGGCCATGTTCTGTTATAATCTCCACCTGGCACAGCCAGAAGAGGACTGGCCACCCCACATAGCCTGGTTCCTCTCTAGGTTTCTTCCTAGGTTTTGGCCTTTCTAGGGAATTTTTCCTAGCCACCGTGCTTCTACACCTGCATTGCTTGCTGTTTGGGGTTTTAGGCTGGGTTTCTGTACAGCACTTTGAGATATCAGCTGATGTACGAAGGGCTATACAAATACATTGGATTTGATTTTGATTTGATTTGGATGTGAAAAGTGCTTGATGTCTTTTACCCTCAAGGTAAGAGCCAGGGGCATGTGAACTGTTCAGTCACACCCTGCTAATCCTCTTCAATCACTGGAAACAACCCAGACCCTACACAAGGACAGGCTAGCTATCTCTCCAACAGGGGTAGGAACACAGAACATTCTAGCTAGCTCTCCACAGGGGTAGGAACACAGAGCAGGCTAGCTAGCTCTCCAACAGGGGTAGGAAACACAGAACAGGCTAGCTAGCTCCCCCACAGGGGTAGGAACACAGAACAGGCTAGCTAGCTCTCCACAGGGGTAGGACCACAGAACAGGCTAGCTAGCTCTCCATTGGTAGGAACACAGATCAGGCTAGATAGCTCTCCACGGGGGTAGGAACACAGAACAGGCTAGCTAGCTCTCCATGGGGTAGGAACACAGATCAGGCTAGCTAGCCTCCACGGGGTAGGAACACAGAACAGGCTAGCGGCTCTCCGTGGGTAGGAAGACAGAACAGGCTAGCTAGCTCTCCACAGGGTAGGAACACAGAACAGCTAGCTAGCTCTCCACAGGGGTAGGACCCACAGAACAGGCTAGCTAGCTCTCCACAGGGGTAGGAACACAGATCAGGCTAGCTAGCTCTCCACAGGGGTAGGAACACAGAGCAGGCTAGCTAGCTCTCCACAGGGGTAGGAAGACAGAGCAGGCTAGCTAGCTCTCCACAGGGGTAGGAACACAGAACAGGCTAGCTAGCTCTCCACAGGGGTAGGACCACAGAACAGGCTAGCTAGCTCTCCATGGGGTAGGAACACAGAGCAGGCTAGCTAGCTCTCCACAGGGGTAGGAAGACAGAGCAGGCTAGCTAGCTCTCCACAGGGGTAGGAAGACAGAACAGGCTAGCTAGCTATCCACAGGGGTAGGACCACAGAACAGGCTAGCTAGCTCTCCATGGGGTAGGAACACAGAGCAGGCTAGCTAGCTCTCCACAGGGGTAGGAACACAGAGCAGGGCTAGCTAGCTCTCCACAGGGGTAGGAAGACAGAACAGGCTAGCTAGCTCTCCACAGGGGTAGGAACACAGAGCAGGCTAGCTAGCTCCCCACAGGGGGTAGGAAGACAGAACAGGCTAGCTAGCTCTCCACAGGGTAGGAACACAGAGCAGGCTAGCTAGCTCTCCACAGGGGTAGGAAGACAGAACAGGCTAGCTAGCTCTCCATGGGGTAGGAACACAGAGCAGGCTAGCTCTCCACAGGGGTAGGACCACAGATCAGGCTAGCTAGCTCCCCACAGGGTAGGAACACAGAACAGGCTAGCTAGCTCTCCACAGGGGTAGGACCACAGAACAGGCTAGCTAGCTCTCCACAGGGGGTAGGACCACAGAACAGGCTATAGTTTCCCCACAGGGGGAGGGAACACAGAACAGGCTAGCTAGCTCTCCACAGGGGTAGGACCACAGAACAGGCTAGCTAGCTCTCCACAGGGGTAGGACCACAGAACAGGCTAGCTAGCTCTCCATGGGGTAGGAAGACAGAACAGGCTAGCTAGCTCTCCACGGGGTAGGAACAAAGATTGCCAACAGCGACAAGTCTTTTATAAGACACAAACTACACTACAAAGATCCAAATCTACAGTAGCCTATTCATGAGTAACTAGACACTGTCAGTAATAGTGTTAATAGATGTCATGACATACAGATAGATCTGTACTGATAATACCTAACAGATTTCTCTATCTTCTTGTTTCAGTTATTTTTTTCCCAGAGGGTAACAAAAAGGTATATCGTAAAAAATTGAATCTAAACACAGCTAATCATTCCCAGCCACCGGGCGCACCCTGAGGAGCTAAGGCTTCAACTGTCTCTGTTAGGGGTCCGCCATTTAGAGACCTACGAGCAAGGCAGGGCAGGGCCTTGAAACCCGTTTGGATAGCAGTGCTTGTTTGTTTGAAGGCTCTACATCTGTTACATCTGTTACAGTCACAGCTCGACCCCTGCTGCTGCTGCTGCTTTATTAGTGATAGAAACCATATTGCTGGATCTGGCTGGAGGACGTGATGAAGACGGGGTGGCAGGCAAAGGCAGGGAGGCAGCCTGGGGGGAGATGTGGTCCACAGGGAGGAGGGAGGCAGGCTGGGGGAGATGGTCCACAGGGGGGAGGGAGGCAGGCTGGGGGGAGATGGTCAACAGGGAGGGAGGGAGGCAAGCTGGGAGGAGATGGTCCCAGGGAGGGAGGGAGGCAGGCTGGGGGGGGGGATGGTCCACAGGGAGGGAGGGAGGCAGGCTGGGGGGAGATGGTCCACAGGGAGGGAGGGAGGCAGTCTGGGGGAGGGATGGTCCACAGGGAGGGAGGGAGGCAGGCTGGGGGGGAGATGGTCCACAGGGAGGGAGGGAGGGGAGGCAGGCTGGGGGGAGAGATGGTCAACTGGGGAGGGAGGAGGCAGGCTGGGGGGGAGATGGTCCACAGGGAGGGAGGGAGGGAGGCAGGTCTGGGGGAGGGGGAGATGGTCCACAGGGAGGGAGGGAGGCGGGGCTGGGGGGAGATGGTCCACAGGGAGGAGGGAGGGAGGAGTCAGTCTGGGGGAGATGGTCCACAGGGAGGGAGGGAGGGAGGAGTCAGTCTGGGGAGATGGTCCACAGGGAGTGGAGGGGAGGGAGGCTGGGGGAGATGGTCCACAGGGAGGGAGGGAGGCAGGCTGGGGGGAGATGGTCCACAGGGAGGGAGGGAGGCAGGCTGGGGGAGATGGTCCACAGGGAGGGAGGGAGGGAGGCTGGGGGGGAGATGGTCACAGGGAGGGAGGGAGGGAGGCAGGCTGGGGGGAGATGGTCCACAGGGAGGGAGGGAGGGAGGCAGGCAGGCTGGGGGAGATGGTCCACAGGGAGGAGGGAGGGAGGCTGGGGGAGATGGTCCACAGGGAGGGAGGGAGGGAGGCTGGGGGAGATGGTCCACAGGGAGGGAGGGAGGAGGCTGGGGGAGATGGTCCACAGGGAGGGAGGGAGGGAGGGAGGCAGGCTGGGGGTGATGGTCCACAGGGGAGGGAGGGAGGCAGGCTGGGGGGTGATGGTCCACAGGGAGGGAGGGAGGGATACACAGTCACCACAATACACCGTCTGCTGGTCAGTAAACATCACCTGTCTAGTTGTAAATCAGCTTCTCATTCGTTAGTCTGTCTTCTATTAAGGCCAACAAAATGTCCTGTCCTATAGCCCCTATAGCAGCCTAGATATGACCTTAACTACTGGGACAGATGAAATGATCTGGATGTACTATGCTGTCTGCTCTTTGGTTTATTTCTCTTTCTCTATCTCTGTCTCTCTCTCTCTCTCTTGTCTCTCTCTCTCTGTCGCTCTCTCTGTCTCTCTCTCTGTCTCTCTCTCTGTCTGCGTAGACTAACTTACAGTGAGCGCCAAAAGTGTTGGGACAGTGAAATTTGTTTTGTTGATTTGGCTCTGTACATTGGCTCTGTGCAAATTATAAATCAGCGTCTCATTCGTCAGTCTGTCTTCTATTAAGGCCAACAAAATGTCCTGTCCTATAGCCCCTATAGCAGCCTAGATATGACCTTAACTACTGGGACAGATTCATATGATCTGGATGTACTATGCTGTCCATAAGACTTTTGTTTTGGCTTATATTCTCTCTCTGTCTCTGTCCGTCTCTCTGTCTCTGTCTCTGTCTCTGTCTCTGTCTCTGTCCGTCTCTCTGTCTCTGTCTCTGTCTCTGTCTCTCTCTGTCTCTGTCCGTCTCTCTGTCTCTGTCTCTGTCTCTGTCTCTGTCTCTGTCTCGTCTCTCTGTCTCTGTCTCTGTCTCTGTCTCTCTCTGTCTCTGTCCGTCTCTCTGTCTCTGTCTCTGTCTCTGTCTCTGTCTCTGTCCGTCTCTCTGTCTCTGTCTCTGTCTCTGTCTCTGTCTCTGTCTCTGTCCCTGTCTCTGTCCATCTCTCTGTCTCTGTCTCTGTTTCTCTGTCTCTCTCTCTGTCTCTCTCTCTGTCTCTCTCTGTCGCTGTCTCTCTCTGTCTCTGTCTCTCTCCGTCTCTCCGTCTCTCTGTCTCCATCTCTGTCTCTCTCTCTCTCTCTCTCTCTCTCTCTCTCTCTCTCTCTCTCTCTCTCTCTCTCTCTCTCTCTCTCTCTCTCTCTCTCTCTCTCATTTTGCTTTGTGCTTGTGCTTGTGTTTCCCAATAAGCAATGTTGTTTTGTTTTGACTGTGTTGTAATTTGGTTTATTCTGATTGATTGGATGTTCTGGTCCTGAGGCTTCAGTGTGTTAGTAGAACAGGTTTGTGAACTCAGCTCCAGGACCAGCTGGATGAGGGGACTCTTTTCTTTGCTCAGCTCTTGGCATTGCAAGGCTTGGTTGAGTCATAATCAGAGCCAGAATATTAATACTGCCATAATAGTCTAGTGTGGTCTAAAAAGGAGAAGATATATGAGAGGGGGTCTCTGTATTTTAGATGTTTCCAAAATTTAATTGCTCTTTTTTTGATTTTTGATTATTAGTGGATATTGCCCTAATTCTGCCCTGCAATGCATTGTTTGTAGTTTTCCTCTGGACATGTAGGAGAATCTTACAGAACTCTGCATGCAGGGTTTCATTGGGGTGTTTGTCCCATTTGCTGAAATCTTGTTTTGCAAGTGGACCCACACCTCGCTGCCATAAAGTGCAATTGGTTCAATGACACATTCATTAGTTTTAGCCAAATTTTAATAGGTATTTCAATTTGAATTAGTTTTTTAATGGCATAGAATGCCCTGTGTGCTTTCTCTCTCAGTTCATTCACTGTCTCATTAAAGTGTCCAGTTGAGCTTATTTTTTAAACCTAAGTAATTGCAGTGTGTGCAGTACTCTATGTATTTTTGTACCAATTGAGAACTTTGGTCTAATTCCCTGAGATCTGGATCTTCTCTGAAAAATCATTATTTTAGTCTTTTTGGGGTTTACTGCTCTAGCAGGTCTAGGCTCTGCTGTAGGCCATGTGCTGTGGGTGACAGCAGGCATAGGTCATCTGTGAAGAGTAGGCATTTAACCTCTAAATTGTGGAGACTAACACCAGGGGCTGAGGATTTTTCTAGAATAGTGGCCAATTCGTTGATGTAAATATTGAAGAGTGCAGGGCTCAGATTGCAACCCTGGCGAAGGCTCCGCCCCTGGTTAAAGAATTATGTTATTTTCTTGCCAATTTTAATGCTGCACGTATTGCCAGTATACATTGATTTAATTATGTCACATGTTTTACCCCCTATACCACTTACATCACTTTCACCTCTCTCTCTCTCTCTCTCTCTCTCTCTCCTTCTCTCTCTCTCTCTCTCTCTCTCTGTCTCTCTGTCTCTGTCTCTCTCTCTGTCTCTCTCTGTCTCTCTCTCTCTCTGTCTCTCTCTCTCTCTCCTTGTCTCTCTCTCTCTCTCTCTGTCTCTCTCTCTCTCTGTGTGCGTGCCTGTGTGTGTAGACTAAATTACAGTGAGCGCCAAAAGTGTTGGGACAGTGAAATTTGTTTTGTTGTTTTGGCTCTGTACACCAGCACTTTGGATTTGAAATGATACAATGCCTCTGAGGTTAATATTCTTAGCACGCAGTGATTACATCAAGGTTGTGACTCGGATGCATTTGCTGTTTGTTTCAGTTGTGTTTTTAGACTATTTGGGGCCCAATATAAATTAATGATAAATAATGTATTGTGTCATTTGTCGTGAATAATGATGAGTGAGGAAGTTACCCCCCCCCCCCCCACACACACACACACAAAATGCTAGCCACCCCTGTTATTATTCACCATTCATTCATGGTAGCATCCACATTCATGGAGAAGTATTGGAGTACAGAGTCAAAACAACAATAGATGTGTCACTGTCCCAATACATTTGGAACTCACTGTATGTGCCCTCTGTCACCATCGGCCGCATTGACGAATGGCCCAGGAGCACAAGGAAGACACAAAAGACAATGATTTAATAAGGGCCAGTACGCCCTTATTACCTCAGGGACAGTGCCATCTAGTGCATATACATGAATACAGCTATGCGCTTTTTACCACCTGGCTACATTTACATTTACCACAGAGATCATACATCCATGTAGATGTCATAAAAAGGTATATCTCTCTCTCTACTGTATCCAGAGGACTGACTACTGGAACGTGTGCTAGAATGATACTACAGCAGCCACGTCTGGTATCTACCTGAAACTCGTCCTCTTGGGAGAACCTTTTTATGACAGCTACATGGATGTATGATCTCTGTGGTAAATGTAGCCAGGTGATAAAAAGCACATAGCTGTATTCATGTATATGCACTAGATGGCACTGTCCCTTTAAGAGATTCATAAATGAGGTGTGCAAGCGGTTATGGGATTGCGCATGCACAGTGTGTGAGAGTGAGAGCAAAAGCAATTACACAGGAGAGCTGTTGAAATCCATCGTGGGTCCAACGTTACTTTAGATTGACATGAGGATGTTAGCTTTTTTTGCTAGCTGAATACCAGTTGTGGAGTTAATGATGATAACATTGCTAGCTGTGAGGAGCTACTGTTCCATGTTAAGGTATCACGTAGCCAGTGTATTTAAAGCAGGGCCACTATCATGTATGCCTTTCACTTTGTACTTATTGTACTCAGATGGGTTTTTATGCACTTTACTAACAGATTTATTTCATTTGATTGTGATTTAGACTGAACTTTAACTTTATGGTGACTTCACTTTGCGGTGATTTCCCTTCTACATTGTCCTATTTTAAATGTAAGCTTTGACAGAATAAACAACCCCAAAATGAGTTTGTGTCCTGCGCTGGGTTTACTTTCGCCAGGCTACATAACTTCTATCTGGGTACAGGGTGAACACTAAAATTGTTATATGCAAAGAGATTTTATTGTCCTCTCAGGAATTCTGTCTCATTTGGTCTCATCCCCCGACACAAGCATTTAAATGCTGTAACAGCCCGTGGAGATTGGACCTGGGTGATCAGGTTACTGTACACCTTCCTTCTACGTGAACACATTCATTTTACAAAGTTAGTCAAAATAATACTGGCTTTGATATTCTCTTCTCATGACCATTCCTTAATCTTAGTCAGCTGAACACATAGTACCTCATTGCACCTGGTTTTACTATAGTATTTAATGAAGTCAGAGAGTCAGGTTTATCGAATATAGATTGTTAAATATTACTCAGCACAACGTGTGTGTGTGTGTGTGTGTGTGTGTGTGTGTGTGTGTGTGTGTGTGTGTGTGTGTGTGTGTGTGTGTGTGTGTGTGTGTGTGTGTGTGTGTGTGTTTGTGTGTGTGTCTGGGGTGGAGTTACTTTAAAGCTGTCATCAAGGCAAAGGGAGGTTACTTTGAAGAATCTTGGTTACCACATGATTCCATATGTGTTATTTCATAGTATTGATGTCTTCACTATTATTCTACAATGTGGAAAATAGTAAAAAAAAAAAAAAAAAAAAAAAAAGCTCTTGAATGAGTAAGTGTGTCCAAACCTTTTGACTGGTACTGTATATGTCTAGAAGTATGCTTTGTAAATGTCAGTATTGCCTTGTAACTTCAGCTTTCTGTCTTGTATGTGAACACATTCATTTTTACAAAGTTAGAAATAATAATACTGGCTTTGATATTCTCTTCTCATGACCATTCCTTAATCTTAGTCAGCTAAGCACATAATATCTGACGGCACCTGGTTTTACTATAGTATTTAATGGAGTCAGATGGTCAGGTTTATCGAATATAGATTGTTAAATATTACTCAGCACAACATGTGCATATGTGGGTACGTGTGTGTCTGGAGTAGAGTTACTGTACAGCTGAGATAAGGGGAAGTTTTGATGTAAACAACATTATATATGTGCATTACCACTCTATCTTCTGTACATCTTATATCCAACCCCTCATATATCAACCCTTGTATATTCAACCCCTCATATTGTGCGTTTTACAACAAAGCTACAATACTGGGGTAGGAAACATTGGCTGATCAAGGCTACTAGCTGTCCATACAGTATCGGTAAGATGTAAAGGCCTAACACAGAGCTAACCTCTTAGAGTTGGAAAGGGATGCATTACCAAAATGGCGCTGAACCTCCTGGTTTATTGCAGTGTGATACCGGTATTGTCACTATTTCAAATCATCCTCGTCTGATGAAAAGATACAAACTAAATCTATTGAGGGTTTCATCATTTGGTGTCATTGATTAGTTCTGATGCTAGTATCTTAATATAATCATATCAATATACTACAACCCTAAAGTCTGCCAACAGTGAAGAACCTGGCATAACCTCTTCAGTCATCTCACCTGTATAGGTTGCTATGGTAGCTCTTTTGTTCCTAAGTACAGCTGTGGTGTTGTCTATTCTTTTTTAAATGTATTTATTATTTATTTCCTGTATTATTTTCCACTAACACTACCACCCCTCCCCTCCCTAATTGGAGTAAACTAATGAACAACTACACTTAAGCTTCTACTTCCAGCTTATACATGCTATATACAGTGGTGCAAAAAAGTATTTAGTCAGCCACCAATTGTGCAAGTTCTCCCACTTAAAAAGATGAGAGAGGCCTGTAATTTTCATCATAGGTACACTTCAAACATGACAGACAAAATGAGGGGAAAAAATCCAGAAAATCCCATTGTAGGATTTTTTATGAATTTATTTGCAAATTATGGTGGAAAATAAGTATTTGGTCAATAACAAAAGTTTATCTCAATACTTTGTTATATACCCTTTGTTGGCAATGACAGAGGTCAAACGTTTTCTGTAAGTCTTCACAAGGTTTTCACACACTGTTGCTGGTATTTTGGCCCATTCCTCCATGCAGATCTCCTCTAGAGCACAGTGATGTTTTGGGGAAATGTTGCTGGGCAACACAGACTTTCAACTCCCTCCAAAGATTTTCTATGGGTTTGAGATCTGTAGTATTTATTTATAGTATGTAGTATCTGTAGATCTCTAGTATTGTTGGATCTTATTTTAACACATAACATTTCGATGGCAATAATAAATAGATATGCCGATAGTGAACAACCTTGTTTTACTCCTCTTGACAGTTTAAAACTTTCTGAGAATTAGCCATTATGTTCTATTTTACACCTATGGTTACTATACATAACTTTAACCCATTTTATAAGAGATTTTCCAAAATGTAACTATTTTCAAAGTCAGCTATGAATACCAGGTCTGGTTTCCCAGATTTTTCATAGTGCTCTATTTTTTCCAGTACTTGTTTTATATTATCTCCAATGTATCTGTCACACCCTGATCTGTTTCACCTGTCCTTGTGCTTGTCTCCACCCCCCTCCAGGTGTCACCCATTATCCCCAGTGTATTTATACCTGTTTTCTGTCTGTCTGTGCCAGTTTGTCTTGTTTGCCAAGTCAACCAGCGTTTTTCTCCTAGCTCTTGTTTTTTCCCAGTCTCTGTTTTTCTCATCCTCCTGGTTCTGACCCTTGCCTGTCTTGACTCTGAGCTCACCTGCCTGACCATTCTGCCTGCCGCTGACCTCGAGCCTGCCTGCCGCCCTGTACCATTTTGGACTTTTGACCTGGTTATGAACTCTTGCCTGTTCCCAACCTGCCTTTTGTCTACCCCTTGGACTATAATACATATAAGAGCTCAAACCATCTGCCTCCCATGTCTGCATCTGGGTCTCAACCTTGTGTCAATTACAGTACGAACTGGCCATGACTGACCCAGCAGACTTGGACCTGCTCTGTCACACTGTCTCCCTGCAGGGAGCTGCCACTAAGAAACAGGAGGAGCTACTTCAGAACCTGATGGAGGGGTTCTGATCTCTGGCGGAACTCCACGACCAGGGTTCAAGGCGTTAACGGAGCAATTCCCGTCAATTGGCTCGCAGACAGCATGCCACATCTGAGACTTCCCAGCAACTCAGTAACTTCCCTACTAGTGGTGGGGTTATTCTACCTACCCCGGCTCCCCGGGAACCCCGCTTACCTCTTCCGGAGCGATATGCTGGCGATCCTGGAACCTGCTGGGCGTTTCTTTCCCAGTGCTTCCTCATTTTTGAGCTTCAGCCATCTTAATTTCCTTCGGCTCAATCGAAGATAACGTATCTAATGGCGGAGGTGAGGAAGGTATTCGATTCTTGGACTCCCAGTGGACATGATCTCCGACCGGGGTCCTCAGTTCTCACCTTGGTTCTGGAAGGCATTCTGCACCCTTATAGGGTCGTTGGCCAACCTGTCCTTCGGATTCCATCCCCAATACAACAGCCAGTCTGAGCGAGCGAACCAAGACCTGAAAACAACCTTAAGATGCCTCATCTCGACCAACCCCACTACCTGGAGCCGACAACTGGTCTGGGTGGAGTATGCCCGGAACACTCTTCCCTGTTTGGCCACAGGACTCTCTCCTTTTAAGTGCTCCATGGGATATCAGCCTCCGCTCTTCCCAGAACAAGAGCAGGAAGTCAACATACCCTCGGCCCAGATGTTAGTCCGCCACTGTCGGCGTACCTGGAGAAGAGCTCGGGCGGTGCTTCTCAAGACCAACTCCAGGTATCGACGACAAGCGGACTCCAGCTCCTCGCTGTCACATTGGGGAGAAGGTATGGCTATCCACACGGGACCTGCCCCTTCGGGTGGAGTCCCCAAACTTTCCCCTGTTTCATTGGTCCTTTTCCCATCTCTGGAGTCCTTAATTTCACTGCTGTTCATCTTTTGTTACCCTGTACAAAAGTGTCATTATAGTATCGTCCATGTAAAAAAAAAGGTCTGATTGGGATGAATAATATCCGACAATACCTTTTTAATTCTGTGCGCTATGCATTTTGCGAGAATTTATGCATCACAACACTGTGTAAGAGGCCTCACATTTTTGCAATGGATCTTTATTTTTACCACTTGGATCCTGTTTCAGTAACAATGAAATCCGACCTGCTTGTTGAGTGTCTGATAATAACAGTCCTCTGAGTATATCAAAAAGGTTTGGTGTACCTCCAGTGGTATGCCATCCAGCCCTATAGTTTTTGCGGGCTTTACTTGCATCAAGAAGTTCCTCCTCTGTATTTTGGTCTTCACATGAGTCTTTCTGTACAGCTATTAATGTTACATTATAAATAGAAAGAAAATCCATACAATTAGCTTTGGTTAGTGGAGATGGAGGAGACTGGCATGACATATTAAGTTGCTCTCTCGTTGAAGAATGGTATATTTTGTGCATGACATAATTCTTACCAGATAGGCATTATGTCATATGGACCATTAACTTCCAACATAGGGATTGTGTACTAAATGCTCAAGATACTAAACGATATCATAACCGCCATCGATAAAAGACAGCACTGTGTAGCCGTCTTCATCGACCTGGCCAAGACTTCGACTCTGTCAATCACCGTATTCTTATTGGCAGACTCAATAGCTTTGGTTTCTCAAATGACTGCCTCTCCTGGTTCACCAACTACTTCTCAGATAGAGTTCAGTGTGTCAAAGAGCCTGTTGTCCGGACCTCTGGCAGCCTCTATTGGGGTACCACTGGATTCAATTCACTGGGTTCAATTTTCTCTGTATATATCAATAATGTCGTTCTTGCTGCGGGTGATTCCTTAATCCACCTCTACGCAGACGACACCATTCTGTATACATCTGGCCCTTCTTTGGACACTGTGTTAACAAACCTCCAAACGAGCTTCAATGCCATACAACACTCCTTCCGTGGCCTCCAACTGCTCTTAAACGCTAGTAAAACTAAATGCATGCTCTTCAACCGATCGCTGCCTGCACCCGCCCACCCGACTAGCATCACTACTCTGGACGGTTCTGACTTAGAATATGTGGACAACTACACCTAGGTGTCTGGCTACACTATAAATTCTCCTTCCAGTCTCATATTAAGCATTAAATCTATTTCGCAACAAAGCCTCCTTCAGTCACGCTGCCAAAGATATCCTCGTAAAACTGACTATCCAACCAATCCTCGACTTCGGCGATGTCATTACAAAATAGCCTCCAACACTCTACTCAGCAAACTGGATGCAGTCTATCACAGTGCCATCCGTTTTGTAACTACAGTCCCATATACCACCCACCACTGCGACCTGTACGCTCTCGTCGGCTGGCCCCTGCTTCATATCCGTTGCCAGACCCACTGGCTCCAGGTCATCTATAAGTCTTTGCTAGGTAAAGCTCTGCCTTATCTCAGCTCACTGGTCACCATAACAAAACCCACCCGTAGCACGTGCTCCAGCAGGTATATCTCACTGGTCATCCCCAAAGCCAACACCCATTTTGGCCTCTTTTCCTTCCAGTTCTCTGCTGCCAATGACTGGAACGAATTGCAAAAATCTCTGATTTTTTCTTATATCTCCCTCACTAACTTTAAGTATCAGCTATCTGAGCAGCTTACCGATCGTTTCAGCTGTACATAGCCCATCTGTAAGGAGCTCACCCACCCAACTACCTACCTCATCTCCATATTGTTTTTATTTACTTTTCTGCTCTTTTGCACATCAGTATTTGTACTTGCACATCTTCATCTGCACATTTACATTTACATTTACATTTAAGTCATTTAGCAGACGCTCTTATCCAGATCTATCACTTCAGTGTTCATTTGTTAAATTGTAATTACTTCGCTACTACGGCCTATTTATTGCCTTACCTCCTCACTCTGTTTGCACACACTGTATGTAGATTTTTCTATTGTGTTATTGACTGTACTTTTGTTTATCCTATCTGTAACTCTGTGTTGTTGTTTTGTCTCACTACTTTATCTTGGCTAGGTGTTGTAAATGAGAATTGGTTCTCAACTGGCCTACCTGGTTAAATAAAGGGAAATAAAAAATAAATATATTTATTTTATTTCACCATTATTTAACCAGGTAGGCTATTCATCAACATCATGAAGACGTCATTACGGTTTAGTTCATCTTAATTTAATCAGGATGTCCTAGTCCACTCAGCAACACTGTTTTCTCGAGAGTCCCCCATGGAATAGTGTTCAGTGTTACGTTTGTTCCCATTTCACACAATACAGCTTGTAAGCTAGATAAAGCTCTTTGGCTGTTTTGGATTGTCTGAATTCAGACAAACGTCATCAGCGCAGTGAGTAGATGAGATCAAGTTGGAGGAATTGTCTGCTAAACATGTTAAAACACGGGAGGACAGGACATGTGGTGGTGTCTCCCCCGTGTTCCTGCTGATTCTTTTAACTGATGGTTTTAATGAGCCTCATGACTCCATCCGTGTGAGGTTCCCCGTCTGTCTGTGTGACTGGACTGTCTATACACAATGTAACCCTGGGCATTGAGAAGGCCCTGGAGGTGAATGGTCATGAGTGATGGGGCTCTAGTAACTGTTGGGAATGATGGGGCCCTAGTAACCATTGGGGATGATGGGGCCCTAGTAACCATTGGGGATGATGGGGCCCTAGTAACCATTGGGAATGATGGGGCTCTAGTAACCATTGGGAGTGATGGGGCCCTAGTAACCGTTGGGAATGATGGTGCTCTAGTAACCATTGGGAGTGATGGGGCCCTAGTAACCATTGGGGATGATGGGGCCCTAGTAACCATTGGGAATGATGGGGCTCTAGTAACCATTGGGAGTGATGGGGCCCTAGTAACTGTTGGGAATGATGGAGCCCTAGTAACCATTGGAGATGATGAGGCCCTAGTAACCATTGGGGATGATGGGGCCCTAGTAACCATTGGGAATGATGGGGCTCTAGTAACCATTGGGAGTGATGGGGCCCTAGTAACTGTTGGGAATGATGGAGCCCTAGTAACCATTGGAGATGATGAGGCCCTAGTAACCATTGGGGATGATGGGGCCCTAGTAACCATTGGGGATGATGGGGCCCTAGTAACCATTGGGGATGATGGGGCCCTAGTAACCATTGGGGATGATGGGGCCCTAGTAACCATTGGGAATGATGGGCCTCTAGTAACCATTGGGAGTGATGGGGCCCTAGTAACCGTTGGGAATGATGGGGCCCTAATAACCGTTGGGGATGATGGGGCCCTAGTAATTGTTAGGAGTGATGAGGCCCTAGTCAAGCGTTATAATACCCCTGTCATGTTATGGTTCAGATCCCAGCTAGCACATTTAGTTCCTTGGAAGTTGTGAAACGTACGTTTTTGTTTTCCCATTGGTTCTGGGAACGAATCCATAAGCTTCCTGACCGGAAAAACATAACGTTTTTTAAACGTTCTGAGAACATTTTGCCTATTATGGCAATGTACATTTTTAGGTTGCAGGGAGGTTCTGAGATAATTTTACTATGGTTCCCTGAAAGTTTTCCTGGGAGGTTTTATTAACATTCTGAGAACAGAAATGATAGGTTATTTGAATGTAATGAAATAACATTCTGAGAACATGTTTCAATAAGACTTAACACTGCCAGCTTAGTTGAACTGTTTTGGACACAAAGCACAGATAGAACACATGGATATTCATTTGCTGAGGCATTTTTTTTTTTTTTACATAAGCGGCATGGCATCAATGAGATTAGAACCTAAGATCTTCTGTTCTCTATCCACAGAATTAGTCCCCTTCACCACCAGGATGCAGCTAGCATGCAATATTTTTTATAAAACTAATACAAAACTGTTCATTTTAGTCTATTCAAACAGACCCCATTTCAAAGGAAACAAGCACTCATTAAAGCCACCTGAACACACACAAGATAGAGGATAGAGAAAGTTTTGTAGACATTGACAACTGACTGGAGACTGTCGGAGTATAATTAGCAAAAGGACTTAGAGCCCTGGAGACTGTCTGAGTTTAATTAGCAGAAGGACTTAGAGCCTGTCTGTCATGCATTATAAACCCTGTCTGGCCTGGACCCTGCTGTAAGGGGCCATTCATTATAAACCCTGTCTGGCCTGGTCCCTGCTGTAAGGGGACATTCATTATAAACCCTGTCTGGCCTGGACCCTGCTGTATGGGGCCATTCATTATAAACCCTGTCTGGCCTGGTCCTTGCTGTAAGGGGGCATAGATTATAAACCCTGTCTGGCCTGGACCCTGCTGTATGGGGCCATTCATTATAAACCCTGTCTGGCCTGGACCCTGCTGTAAGGGGCCATTCATTATAAACCCTGTCTGGCCTGGTCCTTGCTGCATGGGGCCATTCATTATAAACCCTGTCTGGCCTGGACCCTGCTGTAAGGGGCCATTCATTATAAACCCTGTCTGGCCTGGTCCTTGCTGTAAGGGGCCATTCATTATAAACCCTGTCTGGCCTGGACCCTGCTGTAGGGGCCATTCATTATAAACCCTGTCTGGCCTGTACCCTGCTGTATGGGGCCATTCATTATAAAACCTGTCTGGCCTGGACCCTGCTGTAAGGGGACATTCATTATAAACCCTGTTTGGCCTGGACCCTGCTGTATGGGGCCATTCATTATAAACCCTGTCTGGCCTGGACCCTGCTGTATGGGGCCACTCATTATTAACCCTGTCTGGCCTGGTCCCTGTCTGGCCTTAGTATCAAGGATTATCAAAAGAAAACTCCTAACAAACCAAAACCTGCAGAAGAAACACAGTGGAACCTGGAAACACCATCCACAACAACACTGAGTGAGTCAAGTTCAGTCTGGACCTACTTCTGAAGGCTTGAAGTAAAAATACATCATCTCTAGGGAATTGTGTTATATAAAGCTTAATAACAAGGCTACAAAGTACCAAGCTGCGAGGGAAAGAAACTGAACAACAACCTCAATTTGCACTGCGGTGAAGTGAAAGGTGTCGAAGTCTGTGAGCCCAACAAATGGCAGGAGTCTCACAAGCCCTCTCCCACTGTTCAGAGACCATCCACTGGCATGTTATACAAGACATCTGCCTCCAGAAATAAAAGCTTCTCCCCAGTGGGTGGGACACCTGCTCCTGTTACCTGCTGCACTGCTGCTTGGATTCCACCTGGCTGATCTGTTCACCGTCTGCCCTGGTCTGTCTCCCCCTGTCTGGTACAGGTACCCCCACCACACTCATCCCTCTCTCCCTGGTCTGTCTTTACCTGTCTGGTACAGGTACCACCACCACACTCATCCCTCTCTCCCTGGTCTGTCTTTACCTGTCTGGTACAGGTACCTCCACCTCATCCCTCTCTCCCTGGTCTGTCTTTACCTGTCTGGTACAGGTACCTCCACCACACTCATCCCTCTCCTGGTCTGTCTTTACCTGTCTGGTACAGGTACCCCCCACCACTCATCCCTCTCTCCATGGTCTGTCTTTACCTGTCTGGTACAGGTACCTCCCCACACTCATCCCTCTCTCCATGGTCTGTCTTTACCTGTCTGGTACAGGTACCTCCACCACACTCATCCCTCTCTCCATGGTCTGTCTCCCCCTGTCTGGTACAGGTACCTCCATCACACTCATCCCTCTCTGTTCACCGTCTGCCCTGGTCTGTCTCCCCCTGTCTGGTACAGGTACCCCCACAACACTAATCCCTCTCTCCCTGGTCTGTCTTTAACTGTCTGGTACAGGTACCTCCCACCACTCCCCCTCTCTGTTCACCGTCTGCCCTGGTCTGTCTCCCCCTGTCTGGTACAGGTACCCCACCACACTCCCCCTCTCTCCCTGGCCTGTGTCCTCCTGTCTGGCACAGTACCCCCCCACCACTACCCCCTCTCTCCCTGGCTTGTCTCCTCCTGTCTGGTACAGGACCCCCACCACACTCCTCCCTCTCTCCCGAGGCTTTCACTCGCTTCAGCACACAGGCACTGTTGGGGGCGAGTGACTCTGAATTACAATGGCTAGCCCCAAGTCATTATATATTTTTTCTTGTGCATTTTGCCATTTGCCTCATGATTCCAGCATGCTTTGTTGACTATGAACTTTCTCGTTTACCCAAAACGTGGGACAGACTATGTTTGTTCCCACACTCGGGACTCTGACTCTCTATTGGTTACACGGACTGTTGGCCTCCCATTCTATTCTGTAAATTGGTATAGAATCAGCTTGATCCCCTCTGTCGAAGACGCTTGGACCTGCTTCTTTGATATTTTCAGTGGTATTGTTAACAAACACGCCCCCATAAAGAAAATTTGAATTAAAAACAGGTTCAGCCCTTGGTTCGACCGTGATCTGGCAGAGTTACTCCACCTCAAGAATTGAATTTGGCGAAAAGCTCGGCACACGCATACTCAGGCTGACTGGCTATCATTCAAGCAAATAACAAATAAGTGCAGTCAGGCTATCCGGGAAGGACAAAGTTAGTTACTTTAAGGAGCAGTTCTCTCTCTGTGGGTCTAACAAGAAGTTCTGGAAAACGGTTAAAGACCTGGAGAATAAACCCTCCTCCTCACAGCAGTCCCTTAACGTTGATGATGTGGTTGTTACTGACAAGAAGCACATGGCTGAGCTCTTTAATCACCACTTCATTAAGTCAGGATTCCTATTTGACTCAGCCATTGACTCAGCCATGCCTCCTTGCCCGTCCAACATTTCCTCAATTTCCTCATCTCCCAACCCTTCTAATGCGACTTGCCTGAATATCCTATTTTTCCCCTACCCCGCTACAAAGTTTCTCCCTGAAGGCGGTCACTGAGTCAGTGCTACAGGAGCTCCTTAAACTTGACGCAAAAAACCATCTGGGTCAGATGCTTTAGACCCTTTCTTCTTTCAGGTTGCTGCCCCTATCATCGCCAAACCTATCTCTGACATTTTAAACTTGTCTCTCCTCTCTGGGGAGGTACTCCTTTCTCTGAAGGGAGAGATCACTGCAACCTTAAAGGTCCTCAATGATGTCACCATTGCCCTTGATTCTAAGCAATGTTGTGCTGCTATTTTTATTGACTTGGCCAAAGCTTTTGATACGGTAGACCATTCCATTCTTGTGGGCCGGCTAAGGAGTATTGGTGTCTTTGGCCTGGTTTGCTATCTACCTCGCTCAAAGATGTGAAGTGTATGAAGTCAGAACATCTGCTGTCTTAGCTACTGCCAGTCCCCAAGGGTGTACCCCATGGCTCGATCCTAGGCCCCACGCTCTTCTCGATTTACATCAACAACTTAGCTCAGGCAGTAGGAATCTCTCTCATCCATTTATATGCTGATGATACAATCTTATACTCAGCTGGCCCATCCCTGTATTTTGTGTTAAACTCTCTACAACAAAGCTTTCTTAGTGTCCAATAAGCTTTATCTGCCCTTCACCTTGTTTTGAACACCTCCAAAACAAAGGTCATGTGGTTTGGTAAGAAGAATGCCGCTCTCCCCACAGGTGTTATTACTACCTCTGAGAGTTTAGAGCTTGAGGTAGTCACCTCATACAAGTACTTGGGAGTATGGCTAGACTGTACACTGTCCTTCTTTCAGCACATATCAAAGCTGCAGGCTAAAGTTAAATCTAGACATGGTTTCCTCTATCGTAATCGCTCCTCTTTCACCCCAGCTTCTAAACTAACCCTGATTCAGATGACCATCCTGCCCATACTAGATTACGTAGACGTCATTTATAGATCGGCAGGTAAGGGTGCTCTCGAGTGGCTAGATGTTCTTTACCATTCAGCCATCAGATTTGCACTCTGTAAACTGGTCATCTCTATTCCCGTCGCAAAACCCACTGGTTGATGCTTATTTATAAAACCCTCTTAGGCCTCACTCCCCCTATCTGAGATATCCACTGCAGCCCTCATCCTCCACATACAACACCCGTTCTGCCAATCACAATCTGTGGTCCCCGAAGCACACACATCCCTGGATCGCTCATCTTTTCAGTTCACTGTAGCTAGCGACTGGAACGAGCTGCAACAAACACTTAAACTGGACAGTTTTATCTCAATCTCTTCATTCAAAGACTCAATCATGGACTCTTACTGCCAGTTGTGGCTGCTTTGTGTTGTATTATTGTCTCTACCTTCTTGCACTTTGTGCTGTTGTCTGTGCCCAATAATGTTTGCACCCTGTTTTGTGCTGCTACCATATTGTGCTGCTGCCATGTTGCTACCATGTTGTTGTCATGTTGTGTTGCTACCATGCTGTGTTATGTGTTGCTACCATGTTGTTGTCATGTTGTGTTGCTGCCATGCTGTGTTATGTGTTGCTACCATGTTGTTGTCATGTTGTGTTGCTACCATGCTGTGTTATGTGTTGCTACCATGTTGTTGTCATGTTGTGTTGCTGCCATGCTGTGTTATGTGTTGCTACCATGTTGTTGTCATGTTGTGTTGCTGCCATGCTGTGTTATGTGTTGCTACCATGTTGTTGTCATGCCACCTTCTCCTCCCTCCTGAATCCTCCCCTCCCCCCTCCCCTCCTCCTCTGCTGAGATGACCGTCAACCATTTTGAAAAGAAGGTCGACGACATCCGATCCTCGTTTGCTAAGTCAAACGACACCGCTGGTTCTGCTCACACTGCCCTACCCTGTGCTCTGACCTCTTCTCCCTCTCTCCAGATGAAATCTAAACTGTGACGGCCGGCCGCCCAACAACCTGCCCGCTTGACCCTATCCTCCTCTCTTCTCCAGACCATTTCCGGAGACCTTCTCCCTTACCTCACCTCGCTCATCAACTCATCCCTGACCGCTGGCTACGTCCCTTCCCGTCTTCTGGCAGAGCGAGAGTTGCACCCTTCTGAAAAAACCTACACTCGATCCCTCCGATGTCAACAACTACAGACCAGTATCCCTTCTTTCTTTTTCTCTCCAAAACTCTTGAAGTGCCGTCCTTGGCCAGCTCTCCCGCTATCTCAGATGACCTTAGCAGATCCAAATCAGTCAGGTTTCAAGACTAGTCATTCAACTGAGACTGCTCTTCTCTGTATCAGGAGGCGCTCCGCACTGCTAAAGCCAACTCTCTCCTCTGCTCTCATCCTTCTAGACCTATCGGCTGCCTTCGATACTGTGAACCATCAGATCCTCCTCTCCACCCTCTCCGAGTTGGGCATCTCCGGTGCGGCCCACGCTTGGATTGCATCCTACCTGACAGGTTGCTCCCAACAGGTGGCGTGGCGAGAATCTGTCTCCTCACCACGCGCTCTCACCACTGGTGTCCCCCAGGGCTCTGTTCTAGGCCCTCTCCTATTCTCGCTATACACCAAGTCACTTGGCTCTGTCATAACCTCACATGGTCTCTCCTATCATTGCTATGCAGACGACACACAATTAATCTTCTCCTTTCCCCCTTCTGATGACCAGGTGGCGAATCGCATCTCTGCATGTCTGGCAGACATATCAGTGTGGATGACGGATCACCACCTCAAGCTGAACCTCGGCAAGACGGAGCTGCTCTTCCTCCCGGGGAAGGACTGCCCGTTCCATGATCTCGCCATCACGGTTGACAACTCCATTGTGTCCTCCTCCCAGAGCGCTAAGAACCTTGGCGTGATCCTGGACAACACCCTGTCGTTCTCAACCAACATCATGGCGGTGGCCCGTTCCTGTAGGTTCATGCTCTACAACATCCGCAGAGTACGACCCTGCCTCACACAGGAAGCGGCGCAGGTCCTAATCCAGGCACTTGTCATCTCCCGTCTGGATTACTGCAACTCGCTGTTGGCTGGGCTCCCTGCCTGTGCCATTAAACCCCTACAACTCATCCAGAAGGCTGCAGCCCGTCTGGTGTTCAACCTTCCCAAGTTCTCTCACGTCACCCCGCTCCTCCGCTCTCTCCACTGGCTTCCAGTTGAAGCTCGCATCCGCTACAAGACCATGGTGCTTGCCTACGGAGCTGTGAGGGGAACGGCACCGCAGTACCTCCAGGCTCTGATCAGGCCCTACACCCAAACAAGGGCACTGCGTTCATCCACCTCTGGCCTGCTCGCCTCCCTACCACTGAGGAAGTACAGTTCCCGCTCAGCCCAGTCAAAACTGTTCGCTGATCTGGCCCCCCAATGGTGGAACAAACTCCCTCACGACGCCAGGACAGCGGAGTCAATCACCACCTTCCAGAGACACCTGAAACCCCACCTCTTCAAGGAATACCTAGGATAGGATAAGTAATCCTTCTCACCCCCCCTTAAATGATTTAGATGCACTATTGTAAAGTGGCTGTTCCACTGGATGTCAGAAGGTGAATTCACCAATTTGTAAGTCGCTCTGGATAAGAGCGTCTGCTAAATGACTTAAATGTAAATGTAAATGTGTTGCTACCATGCTGTGTTATGTGTTGCTACCATGTTGTTGTCATGTTGTGTTGCTGCCATGCTGTGTTATGTGTTGCTACCATGTTGTTGTCATGTTGTGTTGCTGCCATGCTATGTTGTCGTCTTAGGTCTCTCTTTATGAAGTGTTGTCTCTCTTGTCGTGATGTGTGTTTTGTCCTATAGTTCTATTTTATTCATTTTGTATTTTTGATCCCAGCCGCCGTCCCCACAGGAGGTCTTTTGCCTTTTGGGAGGCCGTCATTGTAAATAAGAACTTGTTCTTAACTGACTTGCCTAGTTAAATAAAGGTTAAATGAATAAATAAATAAAGAAACCCTGTCTGGCCTGGTCCCTGCTGTATGGCTCCATTCATTCTCAGCTCAGTGATACAGGGCTGTGTGTGGCCTGCTGCGGGGTGGCTGTGGTGTGTGTGTGTGGGTTTCGGTGGGGGAGGTCTGTGTGTGTGTGTGTGTGTGTGTGTGTGTGTGTGTGTGTGTGTGTGTGTGTGTGTGTGTGTGTGTGTGTGTGTGTGTGTGTGTGTGTGTGCGTGCGTGTGTGTATATGACTGGGCGGCCATCTGGGGGTTAAGTAGGGGTAGGAGTTGGGGGTTGTGGGCTTCCCTAACCCCTCAACCTCCCCAAACAGGAAATGAGCTAACCTTGCTCCAGCTCCTCGGAGATTCTAAGGGGGTAGCTTGCACTCAGCTGGTTACCTAATCCCCAAACATTCACAGTGGAGAAAAAGTTGAAGAGAAATGTTAGAAAGTATCAAAGTAACAGAGAAGTCATGTCCTGACTGGCTCCAGGAACAGAGAAGTCATGTCCTGACTGGCTCCAGGAACAGAGAAGTCATGTCCTGACTGGCTGTGTTTGACTCCTTAACGTGGTAGTGGTACCTGAGTGTTTTGACTCCTTAATGTGGTAGTGCTACCTGAGTGTTTTTACTCCTTAATGTGGTAGTGCTACCTGAGTGTTTGACTCCTTAACGTGGTAGTGGTACCTGAGTGTTTGACTCCTTAACGTGGTAGTGGTACCTGAGTGTTTTGACTCCTTAACGTGGTAGTTGTACCTGAGTGTTTTGACTCCTTAACGTGGTAGTGGTACCTGAGTGTTTGACTCCTTAACGTGGTTGTGGCACCTGAGTGTTTGACTCCTTAACGTGGTAGTGGTACCTGAGTGTTTGACTCCTTAACGTGGTAGTGGTACCTGAGTGTTTTGACTCATTAACCTGGTAGTGCTACCTGAGTGTTTGTCTCCTTGACGTGGTAGTGGTACCTGAGTGTTTTGACTCATTAAAGTGGTAGTGGTACCTGAGTGTTTTGTCTCCTTAACGTGGTAGTGGTACCTGAGTGTTTTGTCTCCTTAACGTGGTAGTGCTACCTGAGTGTTTTGACTCCTTAACGTGATAGTGCTACCTGAGTGTTTGACTCCTTAACGTGGTAGTGGTACCTGAGTGTTTGACTCCTTAACGTGGTAGTTGTACCTGAGTGTTTTGACTCCTTAACGTGGTAGTGGTACCTGAGTGTTTGACTCCTTAACGTGGTTGTGGCACCTGAGTGTTTGACTCCTTAACGTGGTTGTGGCACCTGAGTGTTTGACTCCTTAACGTGGTAGTGAACACAGGTGTTTTGACTCATTAACGTGGTAGTGGTACCTGAGTGTTTTTGTCTCCCTTAACGTGGTAGTGGTACCTGAGTGTTTTGACTCCTTAACGTGGTAGTGGTACCTGAGTGTATTGTCTCCTTAACGTGGTAGTGCTACCTGGAGTGTTTGACTCCCTTAACGTGGTAGTGGTACCTGAGTGTTTGTCTCCTTAATGTGGTAGTGGTACCTGGAGTGTTTTGACTCCTTAACGTGGTAGTGGTACCTAGTGTTTTGTCTCCTGCTGTGTTTAGTGGTACCTGAGCGTTTTGTCTCCCTTAACGTGGTAGTGCTACCTGAGTGTTTTGACTCCTTAACGTGGTAGTGGTACCTGAGTGTTTTGACTCCTTAACGTGGTAGTGGTACCTGAGTGTTTTGACTCCTGAACGTGGTAGTGGTACCTGAGTGTTTTGACTCCTTAACGTGGTAGTGGTACCTGAGTGTTTTGACTCCTTAATGTGGTAGTGCTACCTGAGTGTTTGACTCCTTAACGTGGTAGTGGTACCTGAGTGTTTTGACTCCTTAACGTGATAGTGGTACCTGAGTGTTTTTACTCCTTAACGTGGTAGTGCTACCTGAGTGTTTTGACTCCTTAACGTGGTAGTGGTACCTGAGTGTTTTGTCTCCTTAACGTGGTAGTGGTACCTGAGTGTATTGTCTCCTTAACGTGATAGTGGTACCTGAGGGTTTTGTCTCCTTAATGTGGTAGTGGTACCTGAGTGTTTTGACTCCTTAACGTGATAGTGGTACCTGAGTGTTTTGACTCCTTAACGTGGTAGTGCTACCTGAGTGTTTTGACTCCTTAACGTGGTAGTGGTACCTGAGTGTTTTGTCTCCTTAATGTGGTAGTGGTACCTGAGTGTTTTGACTCCTTAACGTGGTAGTGGTACCTGAGTGTTTTGTCTCCTTAACGTGGTAGTGGTACCTGGAGTGTTTTGACTCCTTAACGTGGTAGTGGTACCTGAGTGTTTGACTCCTTAACGTGGTGACCAGTGGTACCTGGTGTTTTGTCTCTTAACGTGGTAGTGGTACCTGAGTGTTTTGACTCTTAACGTGGTAGTGGTACCTGAGTGTTTTGACTCTTTAACGTGGTAGTGCCTGAGTGTTTTGACTCATAGTGGTAGTGGTACCTGAGTGTTTTGACTCTCCTTGCGTGGTAGTGGTACCTGAGGGTTTTGTCTCCCTTAACTTGGTAGTGGTACCTGAGTGTTTTGACTCCTTTCTGCGTGGTAGTGGTACCTGAGTGTTTTTGACTCCTTAACGTGTTAGTGCTACCTGAGGTTTTGTCTCCTTAACGTGGTAGTGGTACCTGAGTGTTTTGACTCCTTAACGTGGTAGTGGTACAGGTGTTTGACTCCTTAACGTGGTAGTGGTACCTGACTGTTTTGACTCCTTAGCAGTGATGAAGTGGTACCTGAGTGTTTTGACTCCTTAACGTGGTAGCGGTACCTGCGTGTTTTGTCTACTTAACGTGGTAGTGGTACCTGAGTGTTTTGTCTCCTTAAAGTGGTAGTGGTACCTGAGTGTTTTGACTCCTTAACGTGGTAGTGGTACCTGAGTGTTTTGTGTCCTTAACGTGGTAGTTTGTCCTGAGTGTTTTGACTCCTTAACGTGATAGTGGTACCTGAGTGTTTTGACTCCTTAACGTGGTAGTGCTACCTGAGTGTTTTGACTCCTTAACGTGGTAGTGGTACCTGAGTGTTTTGTCTCCTTAACGTGGTAGCGGTACCTGAGTGTTTTGACTCCTTAACGTGGTAGTGCTACCTGAGTGTTTTGACTCCTTAACGTAGTAGTGGTACCTGAGTGTTTTGTCTCCTTAATGTGGTAGTGGTACCTGAGTGTTTTGACTCCTTAACGTGGTAGTGGTACCTGAGTGTTTTGTCTCCTTAACGTGGTAGTGGTACCTGAGTGTTTTGACTCCTTAACGTGGTAGTGGTACCTGAGTGTTTTGACTCCTTAACGTGGTAGTGGTACCTGAGTGTTTTGTCTCCTTAACGTGGTAGTGGTACCTGAGTGTTTTGACTCCTTAACGTGGTAGTGGTACCTGAGTGTTTTGACTCCTTAACGTGGTAGTGCTACCTGA
>NW_027010087.1:0-35547 GCF_036934945.1 Oncorhynchus masou masou
AATACCAATTGCGTTGCTGATGTTGGCTTAGTTCTGTAGGTGGTCTTTGTCCTTTCAACGTGGGGACTGCCAGTCCACACGTCCTTGGAACAGGAAGTTACATTTTCATCAAGGGGCTTATATAAGATTGGGAGAGAGGGCAGTTTTTCAGTAGTTTACAACCACTGTCTGTCACCATGGGCGGGGCCACTGAGTTGGCAGAGCTTACAACCACTGTCTGTTCACATGGGCGGGGCCACTGAGTTGGCAGAGTTTACAACCACTGTCTGTTCACATGGGCGGGGCCACTGAGTTGGCAGAGTTTACAACCACTGTCTGTTCACATGGGCGGGGCCACTGAGTTGGCAGAGTTTACTCTATGACAAACCATTCTCTCATTAAGAAGCTAAATTACATTTAACATTTTTTACAAATAGTTTCATATTTAAACATTTAAATTGGCACAACAATCCATGTGAATCTGATAAACTAGTATCTTGGAAAGTCTACACATTATAGTTTATGTCATCCTATCATACCTAATCATGTCTCAGACTCCAACTGAACTGACATCATGTTCATTAAGTCCCAACGCATATTTTCAACTGGTTGGATTACCGAAATATGGTTCCGTTTCCCATCTTTTGATGTCACCAGACTCTCTCTCAATGTTAACAAAGGGATTTTCAATAGTCACATCGGTAGAGTAGGAGAGAGGAAAAAGGGGAATGTATTTATGGGGTCAAAACCTCACCCAGTAAGTCCAACGTCATGACACTACCAATCCTCGGCTTCGACGGGAGATGTCATTTATAAAATAGCCTCCTACACTCTACTCAAAATCCGCTTTGTCAGCAAAGCTCACAGTCGTGGCCAAAAGCTTTGAGAGAATGACACAAATATACATTTTCTAAAGTCTGCTGCTTCCGTTTGTATGATGTGCAGTTTGCATATACTCCAGAATGTTATGAAGAAAGTGATCAAATTAATTGCAAAGTCCCTCTTTGCCATGCAAAATGAACTAGATCCCCCCAAAACATTCCACTGCATTTCAGCCCTGCCACAAAAGGACCAGCTGACATCATAGCTCAGTGATCTCTCTCGTTAACACAGGTGTGTGTTGGCGAGGATCAAGGCTGGAGAGTCACTCTGTCATGTTTGATTGAGGTTCGAGCCACAGACTGGAAGCTTCAAAAGAGGAGGGTGGTGCTTGGAATCATTGTTTTTCCTCCGTACAACCATTGCTGCCTGCAAGGAAACACGTGCGTCATCATTGCTTTGCACAAACAAGGCGCTTCACAGGCAAGGATACTGCTGCCAGTAAGATTGCACCCAAATCAACCATTTATCGGATCATCAAGAACTTCAAGGAAGAGCGGTTCAATTGTTGTGAAGAAGGCTTCAGGGCACCCAAGAAAGTCCAGCAAGCGCCAGGACCGTCTCCTAAAGTTGATTCAGCTGCGGGATCGGGGCACCACCAGTACAGAGCTTGCTCAGGAATGACAGCAGGCAGGTGTGAGTGCATCTGCACGCACAGTGAGGCGAAGACTTTTGGAGGATGGCCTGGTGTCAAGAAGGGCAGCAAAGAAGCCACTTCTCTCCAGGAAAATACATCAGGGACAGACTGATATTCTGCAAAAGGTACAGGGATTGGACTGCTGAGGACTGGGGTAAAGTAATTTTCTTCTGATGAATCCCTTTCGATTGTTTGGGGCATCCGAAAAAGCTTGTCCGGAGAAGAGAAGGTGAGCACTACCATCAGTCCTGTGTCATGCCAACAGTAAATCATCCTGAAGCCATTCATGTGTGGGTTGCTTCTCAGCCAAGGGAGTGGGCTCACTCACAATTTTGCCTAAGAACACAGCCACGAATAAAGAATGGTACCAACACATCCTCCAGAGGGCAACTTCTCCCAACCATCAGGAACAGTTTGGTGAGGAACAGTGCCTTTTCCAGCATGATGGAGCACCTTGCCATAAGGCAAAAGTGATAACTAAGTGGCTTGGGGAATAAAACATCGATATTTTGGGTCCATGGCCAGGAAACTCCCCAGACATTAATCTCATTGAGAACTTGTGGTCAAGCCTGGACAAACGGGCAGGTGGACAAACAAAAACCCACAAATTCTGACAAACTCCAAGCATTGATTATGCAAGAATGTGCTGCCATCAGTCAGGATGTGGCCCAGAAGTTAATTGACAGCATGCCAGGGCGGATTGCAGAGGTCTTGAAAAAATGTCTGAAGACACTGAAGCAGCAAACTTTGTGGAAATTAATGTTTGTGTTATTCTCAAAACTTTGAGCCACGACTGTACTACCCAACACTGCGACCTGTATGCTCTCGTTGGCTGGCCCTCGCTTCATACTTGTCGCCAAACCCACTGGCTCCAGGTCATCTGCAAGTCTCTGTTAGGTAAAGCCCCGCTTTATCTCAGCTCACTGGTCACCATAGCAGCACTCACCCGTAGCACGCGCTCCAGCAGGTATATCTCACTGGTCACCCCCAAAGCCTATTCCTCCTTTGGCCACCTTTTCCTTCCAGTTCTCTGCTGCCAATGACTGCAACGAACTGCAAAAATCTCTGAAGCTGGATACTCATATCTCCCTCACTAACTTTAAGCACCAGCTGTCAAGAGCAGCTCACAGATCACTGCACCTGTACACATCTGTAAACAGCCCATCCAATCTACCTCATCCCCATACTGTATTTATTTATTTACCTTGCTCCTTTGCACCCCAGTATCTCTACTTGGACATTAATCTTCTGCACATCTACCATTCCAGTGTTAATGCTACATTGTAATTATTTTTGCCTCTGTGGCCTATTTATTGGCTACCTCCCTACTCTTCTGCACACACTGTACATAGATTTTTCCATTGTGTTATTGACTGTATGTTTGTTTATGTGTAACTGTGTGTTGTTGTATGTGTCGAACTGCTTTGCTTTATCTTGGCCAGGTCGCAGTTTTAACCTGGTTAAATAAATGCTGATAGATTTGAGGTATTCTTGTTCTCAAATTTGCTTTGTTAAAATCCTTAGCTACTATAAATTCAGCCTCAGGATATATGGTTTCCAGTTTGAATAAAATCCCTTGAAGTTCCTTGAGGGCCGTCGTGGTATCGGCTTGAGAGGCGCGAAAACGGCTGTCACAAAAACCGAAGAAAATTATCTTAGAAGATAATAAGGTCAGCATTTGATTGTGAACAATTCTAGGTCAGGTGAACAAAAGAACATGTTACACTGATGTGTCTCTAGTCACAGAGACTTGGTATGACGTGTCTCTACTCACAGAGACTTGGTATGACGTGTCTCTAGTCAGAGACTTGGTATGACGTGGTCTCTAGTCACAGACACTTGGTATGACATGTCGCTCGTCAAAGACTTGGTATGACGTGTCTCTAGTCAGAGACTTGGTATGACGTGTCTCTAGTCAGAGACTTGGTATGACGTGTCTCAAGTCACAGAGACTTGGTATGACGTGTCTCTACTCACAGAGGCTTGGTATGACGTGTCTCTGAGTCACAGAGACTTGGTGTGACATGTCTCTAGTCACAGAGACTTGGTATGACGTGTCTCGAGTCACAGAGATTTGGTATGATGTAGTCTCAGTAACAGAGACTTGGTATGATGTGTCTTGTCACAGAGATTTGGTATGACGTGTCTCTGTCAGGGACTTGGTATGGCGTGTCTCTAGTCACAGAGACTTGGTATGACGTGTCTCTAGTCAGAGACTTGGTATGACGTGTCTCTAGTCACAGAGACTTGGTATGGCGTGTCTCTAGTCACAGAGACTTGAGTATGGCGTGTCTCTAGTCACAGAGACTTGGTATGGTGTGTCTCTAGTCACAGAGACTTGGTATGGCGTGTCTCTAGTCACAGAGACTTGGTATGGCGTGTCTCTAGTCACAGAGACTTGGTATGACGTGTCTCTAGTCACAGAGACTTGGTATGACGTGTCTCTAGTCACAGAGACTTGGTATGGCGTGTCTCTAGTCACAGAGACTTGGTATGGCGTGTCTCTAGTCACAGAGACTTGGGTATGACGTGTCTCCCGTCACGAGAGACTTGGTATGGCGTGTCTCTAGTCACA
Source organism: Oncorhynchus masou masou (assembly GCF_036934945.1). Classification (NCBI taxonomy): domain Eukaryota; kingdom Metazoa; phylum Chordata; class Actinopteri; order Salmoniformes; family Salmonidae; genus Oncorhynchus; species Oncorhynchus masou. The sequence goes on from NW_027010087.1 coordinate 4,071, forward strand.
GAGACTTGGTATGGCGTGTCTCTAGTCACAGAGACTTGGTATGACGTGTCTCTAGTCACAGAGACTTGGTATGACGTGTCTCTCGTCACAGAGACTTGGTATGGCGTGGTCTCTAGTCACAGAGACTTGGTATGACGGTCGCTCGTCAGAGACGCGTGTCGTGTCTCTCGCACGAGACTTGGTATGGCGTGTCTCTAGTCACAGAGACTTGGTATGACGTGTCTCAGTCTTGTACAGAGACTTGGTATGACGTGTCTCTCGTCAGAGACTTATGACGTCTCTCGTCAGAGACTTGTATGGCGTGTCTCTAGTCACAGAGACTTGGTATGACGTGTCTCTAGTCACAGAGACTTGGTGCCGCAGAGACTTGGCAGACGTGTCTCCAGAGACTTGGTATGACGTCTCTGTCACAGAGACTTGGTATGACGGCTCGTCAGAGACTTGGTATGGCGTGCTCTAGCCAGAGACTGACGGCCTCGTCAGAGACTTGGTGACGGTCGTCAGAGAATGGTATGACGGCTCCCGTCGACTGGATGACGTCTCTAGTCACAGAGACTGCATGACGGCCCCGTCAGAGACTTGGTATGGCGTGTCTCTAGTCACGGAGACTTGGTATGACGTGTCGCCGTCAGGAGACTGGGTATGACGTGCCGCTTCGTCAGAGAGCTTGAGCGCGGCTGATGTCTCTCAGCCAGAGGCAGGCACAGACGTGTCTCCAGCTGCGGCAGAGACGTCTCTGGTGTGGCCCGTGCCTCTCGTCAGAGGCTGCTTGGCATGGCGTGTCTCTTAGTCACAGAGACTTGGTATGACGTGGTCGTCGCTCGTCAGGGGAACTTGGCATGGCGATTGGTCTCTAGCTCATACACGGAGCTTGGTGGCGACGTGCACTCGTCAGAGCCGGTCTGGCGATGCTCCCTAGTCACAGAGACTTCTGGTAGCGACGTGTCGCTCGTCAGCACCTAGTATGACGTGTCGCTCGTCAGAGACTTGGTATGACGTGTCTCTCGTCAGAGACTTGGTATGACGTGTCTCTAGTCACAGAGACTTGGTATGACGTGTCTCTCGTCAGAGACTTGGTATGGCGTGTCTCTAGTCACAGAGACTTGGTATGACGTGGTCTGCTCGTCAGAGACTTGGTATGACGTGTCTCTCGTCAGAGACTTGGTATGACGTGTCTCTAGTCACAGAGACTTGGTATGACGTGTCTCTCGTCAGAGACTTGGTATGGCGTGTCTCTAGTCACAGAGACTGGTGGCGTGCCGCCGTCAGACTGGGTGACGGTCGCTCGTCAGAGACTTGGTATGACGTGTCGCTCGTCAGAGACTTGGTATGACGTGTCTCTAGTCACAGAGACTTGGTATGACGTGCTCTCGTCCAGAGACTTGGTATGGCGTGTCTCTAGTCACAGAGACTTGGTATGACGTGTCGCTCGTCAGAGAGACTTGGTATGACGTGGCTCTCGTCAGAGACTTGATATGGCGTGTCTCTAGTCACAGAGACTTGGTATGACGTGTCGCTCGTCAGAGACTTGGTATGGCGTGTCTCTCGTCAGAGACTTGGTGGCGTGACGTGGTCTCTAGTCACAGAGACTTGGTATGACGTGTCTCTCGTCAGGACTTGGTATGGCGTGTCTCTAGTCACAGAGACTTGGTATGACGTGTCGCTCGTCAGAGACTTGGTATGACGTGTCTGCTCGTCAGAGACTTGGTATGACGTGTCTCTCGTCAGAGACTTGGCATGACGTGTCTCTAGTCACAGAGACTTGGTATGACGTGTCTCTCGTCAGAGACTTGGTATGACGTGTCTCTCGTCAGAGACTTGGTATGGCGTGTCTCTAGTCACAGAGACTTGGTATGACGTGTCTCTCGTCAGAGACTTGGTATGACGTGTCTCTCGTCAGAGACTTGGTATGGCGTGTCTCTAGTCAGAGAGACTTGGTATGACGTGTCTCTCGTCAGAGACTTGGCATGGCTGTGCCTTCCTCGTCAGAGACTTGAGTATGACGTGTCTCTCAGTCACAGAGACTTGCGTACGACGTGTTCCCTCGTCAGAGACTTGGCACGGCGTGTCTCTAGTCACAGAGACTTGAAAGTGACGTGTCGCTCGTCAGAGACTTGGTGTGACGATGGCCGCTCGCCAGAGACTCTGGTATGACGTGTCTCTCGTCAGAGACACTGGCATGACGTGTCCCTAGTCACAGCAGACCTGGTGAGGACGTGCCCCCTCGGCTGACTTGGTGTGCACGTGGCCTCCTCGCCAGAGACTTGGTATGGCGTGTCTCTCTAGTCACAGAGACTTGGTATGACGTGTCTCTAGTCACAGAACTTGGCATGACGTGGTCTCCCGTCAGAGACTTGGTATGAGCGGGTCTCTAGTCAGAGACTCTGGTATGCACGTGCCTCTCGCCAGAGACTTGGTATGGCGTGCACTTCTCGTCAGAGGCTTCAGTAGTGACGTGTCTCTAGTCACAGAGACTTGGTATGACGTGTCTCTGTCAGAGACTTGGTATGACGTGTCTCTAGTCACAGAGACTTGGTATTGCGTGTCTCTAGTCACAGAGACTTGCTGAGTGTTAGTTGTGCCTTGTTTAAAGGTCGGCATGACCTGACCTGTCAATGGCCTTCTATGGTTGTATTGTTCTAATCCAGGGGGACTAATACATTCCATGGAGGCTTAGTGTCTGCTAGTTGTGTCCTTACAATAAAGCAATAGACAACCATGTGAGGGTAGTTACTAATCAGTGGCCTTTATTCATCAATCAAGTACAAGAGAGGAGCAAAACACTCGGCCCTCTGTGGAATGAGTGACACATTGTAATCTATTCCCTTTGACAGACCGCTTCTTCTCCTCTCGTGATCTCTGAACTGGAGGCATGAATTAAAATACTTTTTCAGACCAAACACTTTTATTTTACATTGGTCAATTATATGTGAAACCTGTAAGGTAAAACATTCTGTCGGTGTTTCTCTATTCAAAATGCTCATCCTGGCGAATCTTGTCCACAGGCACAGGTCTTTTCATTAGTAATGAAGGCATGCTTCTGAAAGAGTTCAAAGGTCAAAGGTCATAACTCAGCTGTAGCACAGTCATAGGAGGTCATAGGTCATGCTCAGAGTTGTGCGTCTGATATCATGCAATGGTTCATTTAGTTTGATCCAGGTGCATTCCAAATGGCACCCTATTCCCTATGGGCCTGGTCAAAAGAAGTGCACCGCGTAGGGAATAGGGAGCCTTTTGGGACAGACTTGTTCTTCAGTTGTGTACAGCATTAACGTTATAACTAGGGAGATACAAGCATTCTTTAACCACAGATCCTGGATATCTAATGGAAATACATCGTGAAGTGCTAACCATTGTAACGTGGTTTGCTTGCCAAATGGCACCCTATTCCCTACATAGTGCACTACTTTTGATCAGGGCCCATAAGGGTCTGGTGAAAAGTAGTGCATATTGCGTCTGGTTCCATTTGTGACACCATCATAGTTTTATAGCTTTCTATGGAAGAGGCTGTATTATTGTTAGCACTCGTTATAGTCAGAGATGGTTACAGAGGTTTTAGACAGAACATTCATTATTGCTTAGGTCAAAGGAACATTTTAAAATATGGCCACATTGCCTGAGATATGAAATACATACATTAGTTGGAGGATTAGAGGAGGATCAGGGAGTTAGAGGGGGGTTAGAGGGGGTTAAAGGAGAGTTAGAGGAGAGTTAGAGGAGAGTTAAAGGTTAGAGGAGAGTTAAAGAGTTAGAGGAGAGTTAAAGTTAGAGGAGTTAAAGAGTTAGAGGAAAGTTAAAGAGTTAGGGAGGGTTAGAGGAGGGTTAGAGGAGAGTTAGAGGAGAGTTAGAGGGAGAGTTAAAGTTAGAGGAAAGTTAAAGAGTTAGAGGAGGGTAGAGGAGGTTAGAGGAGAGATGAGGAGAGTTAAAGAGTTAGAAGAGTTAGAGGAGGGTTAGACGAGGGGTTAGACGAGGTTAAAGAAGAGGAGAGTTAGAGGAGGGTTAGAGAGAGGGTTAGGGATGAGGTTAGAGAGGTTAGGGATAGAGGTTAGAGAGAGGGTTAGAGAGAGAGGGTTAGGGATAGAGGGTTAGAGAGGGGTTAGGGATAGCGGGTTAGAGAGAGGGTTAGGGTTAAGATGAGGTTAGAATGTTAGGAGGGTTAGAGTTAGAGGAGGGTTAGAGATAGGGTTAGGGATAGAGGGTTAGAGTTAGGAGGGTTAGAGATAGAGGTTAGAAGGTTGGGGCTAGTAAACAAGATAACAAAAAGTCCAATGCAAACAGATAAATAAATCGGTTGAGTCAGGGGGAAAAGAGAGCAGGTCAACACAGGAAGAAGAGAGGCTCAACAGGCAAACATTTCATATTAAAGGCAAACGTATAATTGTGCAAATATATCCTATAGAATCTATTGTTCAAGTTTTTTTTTTTTAACAAGCAAAGTTCTAATACATCATGTTACAGTCCCATCCTCTTCTACAGCATAATTAAAACATGGTATCATGCTACAGTCCCATCCTCTTCTACAGCATAGTTAAAACATGGTATCATGCTACAGTCCCATCCTCTTCTACAGCATAGTTAAAACATGGTATCATGCTACAGTCCCATCCTCTTCTACAGCATAGTTAAAACATGGTATCATGCTACAGTCCCATCCTCTTCTACAGCATAGTTAAAACATGGTATCATGTTACAGTCCCATCCTCTTCTACAGCATAGTTAAACATGGTATCATGTTACAGTCCATCCTCTTCTACTGCATAGTTAAACATATGGTATCATGTTACAGTCCCATCCTCTTCTACTGCATAGTTAAACATGGTATCATGCTACAGTCCCATCCTCTTCTACAGCATAGTTAAACATGGTATCATGCTGGTCCCATCCTCTTCTACAGCATAGTTAAACATGGTATCATGCTACAGTCCCATCCTCTTCTACCGCATAGTTAAAACATGGTATCATGTTACAGTCCCATCCTCTTCTACCGCATAGTTAAAACATGGTATCATGTTACAGTCCCATCCTCTTCTACTGCATAGTTAAAACATGGTATCATGCTACAGTCCCATCCTCTTCTACCGCATAGTTAAAACATGGTATCATGCTACAGTCCACATCCTCTTCTACCGCATAGTTAAAACATGGTATCATGTTACAGTCCCATCCTCTTCTACCGCATAGTTAAAAACATGGTATCATACTGCAGTCCCATCCTCTGCACAGAAATACCATGTTTAACTATGCTGTAGAAATCAGATGTCAGATAATGCATCCCAAATGGCACCCTATTCCTACACGCATGACTTTTACTGACCAGAGGCCTATGGGCTACAGAGGTAATATGGTCATTTTGGGACACAACAGATGTGTCAGTTTCCTCTGCTAACATCACAGGACCAGTGCAGTGGACTAAATGTTGATTCAGTGCGATGACGGTGGGTGCGAAGTGGCTCTCTGAGACAAAGTCCCCAGCTATGATGTTGAGGGAGCGGGAGTCGGGAGCCGGGGCTCTGGCCCCTGACCCAGGAGCAGGGCAGGGTAGGTAGACATCACCAGGTCCTTCAGGAGACTCAGTGGGGTGAGAACAGATGTACTTCAGATCCTCTGTCAGGTTGATGCCCGTCTGAAAGAACCCTTGACAGCAAACACCAAATCAATGTTCTGTTTGATTCAAAAACACTCATTAACATCCCATAGCGTATAGCCACTCATGGAAAATATTATTAGGTAGAAAACAATATATAAGTAGACAGTGTTAGATACCCCACTCTGCAACACTACAGGTATTCTAATCACATCATAGGCGTTTAACTGTTCAGTGGAAATCACCTTGAGATAGCGTAAATGGAACTTAATTCCTATTCTGATTTTGAGACGTAGCATGAAATAGCATGCTATTCACCAGTTATTTCGGTGGAAATGGTATAAATAAAGGTGTGTCTAGATACGCAGTATTCCTGACAACAATTCCAACACCTTTACGCGAGAGGAAGACTTACTAAGGTTTGGCGAATAACGGTTCCAAGAGGAAAATGCTGTAAAGGGCAGTGTTTGGTGCTGAAATGACTAATATCCATATATTTAGATTGCTTTCTTTCATTGATCCCTAATATTCTGACCCTGCTCTCTCAATATAGATAAATATATAAGACAAAACACACATCAGGCAAGAGAGGTCCTGTGTGGCTCAGTGGCATTGTAAATGTAAGCGCTTGCAACGCCAAGCGTGGTGGTTCATTCCCGCTGGGGCCACCCATATGTAAAAAGTAGTGGCCCCAGCCGACTTGTAAGTCGCTTTGGACAAAAGCGTCTGCTAAATGGGATATATATTTTAAGAGAGACAACACTACATAAACAGAGACCTAAGACAACAACATAGCAAGGCAGCAACACATGACAACACAACATGGTAGCAACACAACATGACAACAACATGGTAGCAACACAAATTGGCAGCAGCACAACATGGTACAAACATTATTGGGCACAACAGCACAAACAGCAGAAATGGCAAGAAGGTAGAGACAACAATACATCACGCAATGCAGCCACAACTGTCAGTAAGAGTGTCCATGATTGAGTCTTTGAATGAAGAGACTGAGATAAATCTGTCCAGTTTGAGTGTTAGTTCCAGTCGCTAACTGCAGTGAACTGAAAAGACGAGCGAGCCAGGGATGTGTTTGCTTTGGGGACCTTTAACAGAATGTGACTGGCAGAACGGATGTTGTATGTGGAGAATGAGGGCTATCTCAGATAGGAGGGGGCCGTATAGATGTGTTCAAGTGAGTCTATTGACAGAATTCTAACCAAAAGGTATGGACTTCCATAGTGACACAGTGGTCTAAGGCACTAGCCAGGGGAGCTTTCCTTGGCTCATTGCACTCAAGCGACTCCTTGTGGTGGGCCAGGCGCCTGCAGGCTGACTTGGTTCGTCAGTTGAACGGTGTTTCCTCTGACACATTGGTGCAGCTGGCTTCTGGGTTAAGCGAGTGGGTTTGGCGGGTCATTTTATGGAAGACGCACGGCTCGACCTGAGAACGTTGGGGAGTTGCAGCGATGAGACAAGATCATAAATCACAAAGTTGGGGAGAAAAAAGTATAAAAAAGAGATGGCTGAAGATAGATTACGATCTGAAAACCCTATTGAAAATCTGTTGGCCAGCAAATGGGAGGGGTTTCAGTGGTTGAATTACATTTATTCAGAGCACGTAAGGTAACCATAAGGTAAGTCTAAATAACAAATACTGAGAAGTGCGTAGGAGAGGAAAGGCGTGCGTAGGAAAGGAAAGGCGTGCGTAGGAAAGGAAAGGCGTGCGTAGGAGAGGAAAGGCGTGCGTAGGAGAGGAAAGGCGTGCGTAGGAGAGGAAAGGCGTGCGTAGGAGAGGAAAGGCGTGCGTAGGAGAGGAAAGGCGTGCGTAGGAGAGGAAAGGCGTGCGTAGGAGAGGAAAGGCGTGCGTAGGAGAGGAAAGGCGTGCGTAGGAGGGAAGGCGTGCGTAGGAAAGGAAGGCGTGCGTAGGAAAGGAAAGGCGTGCGTAGGAAAGGAAGGCGTGCGTAGGAAAGGAAGCGTGCGTAGGAAAGGAAAAGGCGTGCGTAGGAAAGGAAAGGCGTGCGTAGGAAAGGAAAGGCGTGCGTAGGAAAGGAAAGGCGTGCGTAGGAAAGGAAAGGCGTGCGTAGGAAAGGAAAGCGTGCGTAGGAAAGGAAGCGTGCGTAGGAAAGGAAAGGGCGTGGAAGGAAGGCGTGCGTAGGAAAGGAAAGGCGTGCGTAGGAAAGGAAGGCGTGCGTAGGAAAGGAAAGGCGTGCGTAGGAAAGGAAAGGCGTGCGTAGGAGAAAGGAAAGGCGTGCGTAGGAAAAGGAAAGGCGTGCGTAGGAAAGGAAAGGCGTGCGTAGGAAAGGAAAGGCGTGCGTAGGAAAGGAAAGGCGTAGCGTAGGAAGAGCGTGCGTAGGAAAGGAAAGGCGTGCGTAGGAAAGGAAAGGCGTGCGTAGGAAAGGAAGGCGTGCGTAGGAAAGGAAAGGCGTGCGTAGGAAAGGCGTGCGTAGGAAGGAAGCGTGCGTAGGGAAAGGAAAGGCGTGCGTAGGAAAGGAAAGCGTGCGTAGGAAAGGAAAGGCGTGCGTAGGAGAGGAAAGGCGTGCGTAGGAAAGGAAAGGCGTGCGTAGGAAAGGAAAGGGCGTGCGTAGGAAAGGCGTGCGTAGAGGAAAGGCGTGCGTAGGAAAGGAAAGGCGTGCGTAGGGAAAGGAAAGGCGTGCGTAGGAAGGAAGGCGTGCGTAGGAAAGGAAAGGCGTGCGTAGGAAAGGAAAAGAGCGTGCGTAGGAAAGGAAAAGCGTGCGTAGGAAAGGGAAAGGAAAGTGCGTAGGAGAAAAGGCGTGCGTAGGAAGGAAGCGTGCGTAGGAAGAAGGCGTGCGTAGGAGGAAAGGCGTGCGTAGGAAGGAAAGGCGTGCGTAGGAAAGGAAAGGCGTGCGTAGGAAAGGAAAGGCGTGCGTAGGAAAGGAAAGGCGTGCGTAGGAAAGGAAAGGCGTGCGTAGGAGAAGGCGTGCGTAGGAAGGAAAGCGTGCGTAGGAGAGGAAAGAGCGTGCGTAGGAAAGGAAAGGCGTGCGTAGGAAAGGAAAGGCGTGCGTAGGAGAGGAAGAAGAGCGTGCGTAGGAAAGGAAAGGCGTGCGTAGGAAAGGAAAAGGCGTGCGTAGGAGAGGAAAGGCGTGCGTAGGAGAGGAAAGGCGTGCGTAGGAGAAGGAAAGGCGTGCGTAGGAAAGGAAAGGCGTGCGTAGGAAAGGAAAGGCGTGCGTAGGAAAGGAAAGGCGTGCGTAGGAAAGGAAAGGCGTGCGTAGGAAAGGAAAGGCGTGCGTAGGAAAGGAAGGGCGTGCGTAGGAGAGGAAAGGCGTGCGTAGGAAAGGAAAGGCGTGCGTAGGAAAGGAAAGCGTGCGTAGGAAAGGAAAGGCGTGCGTAGGAGAGGAAAGGCGTGCGTAGGAAACGTGCGTGAAGGAAGCGTGCGTAGGAAAGGAAAGGCGTGCGTAGGAGAGGAAAGGCGTGCGTAGGAAAGGAAAGGCGTGCGTAGGAAAGGAAAGGCGTGCGTAGGGAAAGGAAAAGGCGTGCGTAGGAAAGGAAAGGCGTGCGTAGGAGGAGGCGGCGTAGGAAAGGAAAGGCGTGCGTAGGAAAGGAAAGGCGTGCGTAGGAGAAGGAAAGGCGTGCGTAGGAAAGGAAAGGCGTGCGTAGGAAAGGAAAGGCGTGCGTAGGAGAGGAAAGGCGTGCGTAGAAGGAAAGGCGTGCGTAGGAAAGGAAAGGCGTGCGTAGGAAAGGAAAGGCGTGCGTAGGAGAGGAAAGGCGTGCGTAGGAAAGGAAAGGCGTGCGTAGGAAAGGAAAGGCGTGCGTAGGAAAGGAAAGGCGTGCGTAGGAAGAGGAAAGGAAAGGCGTGCGTAGGAGAGGAAAGGTGCCGTAGGAGAGGAAAGGCGTGCGTAGGAAAGGAAAGAGCGTGCGTAGGAGAGGAAAGGCGTGCGTAGGAAGAGGAAAGGCGTGCGTAGGAAAGGAAAGGCGTGCGTAGGAAAGGCGTGCGTAGGAAAGGAAAGGCGTGCGTAGGAGAGGAAAGGCGTGCGTAGGAGAGGAAAGGCGTGCGTAGGAAAGGAAAGGCGTGCGTAGGGAAAGGAAAGGCGTGCGTAGGAGAGGAAAGGCGTGCGTAGGAGAGGAAAGGCGTGGGAGGAAAGGCGTGCGTAGGAAAGGAAAGGCGTGCGTAGGAAAGGAAAGGCGTGCGTAGGAAAGGAAAGGCGTGCGTAGGAGAGGAAAGGCTGCGTAGGAGAAGGAAAGGCGTGCGTAGGAAAGGAAAGGCGTGCGTAGGAGAAAGGAAAGGCGTGCGTAGGAGAGGAAAGGCGTGCGTAGGAAAGGAAAGGCGTGCGTAGGAGAGGAAAGGCGTGCGTAGGAAAGGAAAGGCGTGCGTAGGAAAGGAAAGGCGTGCGTAGGAAAGGAAAGGCGTGCGTAGGAGAGGAAAGGCGTGCGTAGGAGAGGAAAGGCGTGCGTAGGAAGGAAAGGCGTGCGTAGGAAAGGAAAGGCGTGCGTAGGAGAGGAAAGGCGTGCGTAGGAGAGGAAAGGCGTGCGTAGAGAGAGGAAAGGCGTGCGTAGGAAAGGAAAGGCGTGCGTAGGAAAGGAAAGGCGTGCGTAGGAGAGGAAAGGCGTGCGTAGAGAAAGGAAAGGCGTGCGTAGGAGAGGAAAGGCGTGCGTAGGAAAGGAAAGGCGTGCGTAGGAAAGGAAAGGCGTGCGTAGGAAAGGAAAGGGCGTGCGTAGGAAAGGAAAGGCGTGCGTAGGAGAGGAAAGGCGTGCGTAGGAAAGGAAAGGCGTGCGTAGGAAAGGAAAGGCGTGCGTAGGAAAGGAAAGGCGTGCGTAGGAAAGGAAAGGCGTGCGTAGGAAGGAAAGGCGTGCGTAGGAAAGGAAAGGCGTGCGTAGGAAAGGAAAGGCGTGCGTAGGAAAGGAAAGGCGTGCGTAGAGGAAGGAAAGGCGTGCGTAGGAGAGGAAAGGCGTGCGTAGGAAAGGAAAGGCGTGCGTAGGAAAGGAAAGGCGTGCGTAGGAAGAGGAAAGGCGTGCGTAGGAAAGGAAAGGCGTGCGTAGGAAAGGAAAGGCGTGCGTAGGAAAGGAAGGCGTGCGTAGGAAAGGAAAGGCGTGCGTAGAGAGAGGAAAGGCGTGCGTAGGAGAAGGCGTGCGTAGGAAAGGAAAGGCGTGCGTAGGAGAGGAAAGGCGTGCGTAGGAAAGGAAAGGCGTGCGTAGGAGAGGAAAAGGCGTGCGTAGAGAGGAAAGGCGTGCGTAGGAAAGGAGGAAAGGCGTGCGTAGGAAAGGAAAGGCGTGCGTAGGAAAGAAGCGGCGTAGAAGGAAAGGCGTGCGTAGGAAAGGCGCGAAGAGGCGTGCGTAGGAGAGGAAAGGCGTGCGTAGGGAAAGGAAAGGCGTGCGTAGGAAAGGAAAGGCGTGCGTAGGAAAGGAAAGGCGTGCGTAGGAAAGGAAAAGGCGTGCGTAGGAGGAAAGGCGTGGGAAGGAAAGCGTGCGTAGGAAAGGAAAGGCGTGCGTAGGAAAGGAAAGGCGTGCGTAGGAGAGGAAAGGCGTGCGTAGGGAAGGAAAGGCGTGCGTAGGAGAGGAAAGGCGTGCGTAGGAGAAGGAGGAAAGGCGTGCGTAGGAAAGGAAAGGCGTGCGTAGGAGAGGAAAGGCGTGCGTAGGAAAGGAAAGGCGTGCGTAGGAAAGGAAAGGCGTGCGTAGGAAAGGAAAGGCGTGCGTAGGAAAGGAAAGGCGTGCGTAGGAGAGGAAAGGCGTGCGTAGGAGAGGAAAGGCGTGCGTAGGAAAGGAAGACGTGCGAGAAAGGAAAGGCGTGCGTAGGAGAGGAAAGGCGTGCGTAGGGAAGGCGTGCGAGGAAAGGAAAGGCGTGCGTAGGAAAGGAAAGGCGTGCGTAGGAAAGGAAAGGCGTGCGTAGGAGAGGAAAGGCGTCGCGTAGGAAAGGAAAGGCGTGCGTAGGAAAGGAAAGGCGTGCGTAGGAAAGGAAAGGCGTGCGTAGGGAAAGGAAAGGCGTGCGTAGGAAAGGAAAGGCGTGCGTAGGAAAGGAAAGGCGTGCGTAGGAAAGGAAAGGCGTGCGTAGGAGAGGAAAGGCGTGCGTAGGAGAAGGAAAGGCGTGCGTAGGAAGAGGAAAGGCGTGCATAGGAGAGGAAAGGCGTGCGTAGGAGAGGAAAGGCGTGCGTAGGAAAGGAAAGGCGTGCGTAGGAAAGGAAAGGCGTGCGTGAGGAGAGGAAAGGCGTGCGTAGGAAAGGAAAGGCGTGCGTAGGAGAGGAAAGGGTGCGAGGAAAGGAAAGGCGTGCGTAGGAGAGGAAAGGCGTGCGTAGGAAAGGAAAGGCGTGCGTAGGAGGAGAGGAAAGGAAAGGCGTGCGTAGGAGAGGAAAGGCGTGCGTAGGAAAGGAAAGGCGTGCGTAGGAAAGGAAAGAGGCGTGCGTAGGAGAGGAAAAGGCGTGCGTAGGAGAGGAAAGAGCGTGCGTAGGAAAGGAAAAGGCGTGCGTAGGAAAGGAGAAAGGCGTGCGTAGGGAGGAAGGCGTGCGAGTAGGAAAGGAAAGGCGTGCGTAGGAGAGGAAAGGCGTGCGTAGGAAAGGAAAAGGCGTGCGTAGGAAAGGAAAGGCGTGCGTAGGAAAGGAAAGGCGTGCGTAGGAAAGGAAAGGCGTGCGTAGGAGGAAAGGCGTGCGTAGGAAAGGAAAGGCGTGCGTAGGAAAGGAAGGCGTGCGTAGGAAAGGAAAGGCGTGCGTAGGAAAGGCGTGCTAGGAGAGGAAAGCGTGCGTAGGAAAGGAAAGGCGTGCGTAGGAGAGGAAAGGCGTGCGTAGGAGAGGAAAGGCGTGCGTAGGAAAGGAAAGGCGTGAAAGGCGGCGTAGGAGGAGGAAAGGTGTGCATAGGAGGAAAGGAAAGGCGTGCGTAGGAGAGAAAGGTGTGCGTAGGAAAGGAAAGGCATGCGTAGGAGAGGAAAGGCTGCGTAGGGGAAGGAAAGGCGTGCGTAGGAAGCGATATATTCAAGTCTACGCCAGCCTAAGTGCTAGCCCAGCACTCTATTTCTAAATGATTGGCAGTTAGATAATCCTTACTCTGCACAATATTTCATAATATGTGGTCATCATACTGCCAGGTTACCTGAGGCGGCCATGTTGTTTCCCTGTGTTGAACTCCTCGATCAGATCTCGGCTTTACATGTTGGCCCACCAGTAGGGGATGTGAGGCAAAGGTCGCTATAGAGGCTGACCATGCTGTGCTCATAGGAGACAATCACCTGGTAACCCATGACCACAGGTTTCACTCAGCGTCACCACGTCCTGGAACACAAGAGGATCATGGGAATGTTGGGATCAGGGAATGGAATCATGGGAAAGTATGGCTCATGCCATGCTAGGAAACATTATGGTAACACTATATATTTAAAAAAATACAATGTTTGTAATTATTTTCATAATACACAACATACGCACACAAACATCCATGACATCCCAGCTGACCACACCCCCATCTCCAGCACTCTCTGCCACATGGGGTCAAACTGCACCATGTTGTTTCTCTCCGTCGCCCCACACACTTTCAACATTTAGATAATAAAGAATTTGACCTTTCCATTGTGTTAACGGAGGAGGATTGGTTGATTTCCAGTTTTTAAATATACATTTCCGGAAGTCATGGATTATTGAGTGAATGTTAGTTTTACACTTAAGAACACGACTCTGCTGGTGTGCTGTAGAATGTGAATTTCGTCTCTTGTATAATAAATGATTTCCATTAGTTTATACTGGATTAAGTTACATTTGTCTTATTAACTGTCATTTCTTCAGTTATGTTCCAACATCCCTCCATCTTGTGCTTTTTAAGTCTTGGCTGCAATAGTTTATATTTTTTTCTAAGTTGTATAGGTTTTCTGCAAGGTTTTATATACAGTTGAAGTCGGAAGTTTACATACACTTAGGTTGTAGTCATTAAAACTCATTATTCAACCACTCCACAAATTTCTTCTTAACAAACTATCGTTTTGGAAAGTCAGTTATGCACAAAGTAGATGTCCTGAGACAAGTAATTTTTCCAGACAGATCATTTCACTCATAACTCACTGTGTCACAATTCCAATGGGTCAGAAGTTTACATAAACTAAGTTAACTGTGCCTTTAAAAAGTTTGGAAAATTCCAGAAAATTATGTCATACCGCTCAGGAAGCAGACGCGTTCTGTCTCCTAGAGATGAACGTACTTTGGTGCGAAAAGTGCAAAACAATCCCAGAACAACAGCAAAGGGTCTTATGAAGATGCTGGAGGAAACCGGTACAAAAGTATCTATATCCACAGTAAAACAAGTCCTATATCGACATAACCTGAAAGGCCACTCAGCAAGGAAGAAAGCCACTGCTCCAAAATCGCCATAAAAAAGCCAGACTGGTTTGCAACTGCATATGGGGACAAAGATCATTATTTTTGGAGAAATGTGCTCTGGTCTGATGAAACTAAAATATAACTGTTTGGCCATAATGACCATCGTTATGTTTGGAGGAAAAAGGGGGAGGCTTGCAAGCCGAAGAACACCATCCCAACGGTGAAGCACGGGGTGGCAACATTATGTTGAGGGGGTGCTTTGCTGCAGGAGGGACTGGTGCACTTCACAAAATAGATGGCATCACGAGGTAGGAAATTTTGGTGAATATATTGAAGCAACATCTCAAGACATCAGTCAGGAAGTTAAAGCTTGGTCGCAAATGGGTCTTCCACATGGACAGTGACCGCAAGCATACTTCCAAAATTGTGGTAAAATGGCTTAAGAACAACAAAGTCAAGGTATTGGAGTGGCTATCACAAAGCCCTGACCTCAATCCTATAGAACATGTGTGGGCAGAACTGAAAAAGCATGTGCAAGCAAGGAGGCCTGCAAACCTGACTCCGTTACACCAGCTTTGTCAGGAGGAATGAACCAAAAATCACCCAACTTATTGTGGGAAGCTTGTGGAAGGCAACCCGAAACGTTTGACCCAAGTTAAACAACTTAAAGGCAATGGTACCAAATACTAATTGAGTGTATGTAAACTTCTGACCCAATGGGAATGTGATGAAAGAAATAAAAGCTGAAATAAATCACTCTGCTATTATTTCACATTCTTAAAATAAAGTGGCGATCCTGACTGACCTAAAACAGGGAGTTTTTGCTAGGATTAAATGTCAGCAATTGTGAAAAACAGGGTTTAAATGTATATGGCTAAGGTATATCTGAACTTCCGACTTTAACTGTATGTACGATAAGTCCACTCTCTTTCTCTCCCCTCTTTCTTTGCCCACCCCTTTCCTTTCATTGTGTAACAAGCCGTCATATCGGGTTAGTCCACTAGGGACTTTTCATTACATTATGTTAGTAATCAATACAACCAATACCGTGTTTATGTAATTCTGTGTGATTATTTAGTTAGTTAGTAAATAAACAATTAAGCCAATTTGTGTATCGCTCATTCATCACTAAGGTTAGGGTTTGTGCTGATATCCAAGGATTATGTGATGTTCAGAACGAGACTGATGAGGTAATGATTAATATGTGACTGTTATTGATGTAAGAGATATCTGTACATCTTTGGAGTTTGAGTCGGGAGATAGTCACCCTAAACAACTTTTCCCGTGGTGCCCCAAGTTCCTAATGAGTTAATTGTTACGTGATTAATTTACTTGAGTAATAATTAAACAGAGTAGTTAATTATTTCATAAATAGCAGTCATCACATTAATGATAAAACGTCACAACACCTGGTACCCCTGCACATCAACTTGGTACTGGTACCCTGTGTATATAGCCAAGTTATTACCTGGTACCTCTGTGTATATAGCCAAGGTATTACCTGGTGCCCTGTGTATGTAGCCAAGTTATAACCTGGTACCCTGTGTATATAGCCAAGTTATTACCTGGTGCCCTGTGTATATAGCCAAGTTATTGTTACTCATTGATATTTTTTCCTAGTGTTCTTATTTTTTTCTTTGGTGTGTCTCTCTGCATTGTGGGGAATGACCTGGAAGTAAGCTTTTCACTATTAGTCTATAACTGTTATTTACGGCGCATGTGACAAATACCATTTGATTTTCTATTTGATTCCAATGTTACCTTTAAGATGTGCGCAGGCTTTTATTTTGTAAAGTGGTTTCTTGCATCAAACAACACAATACAAAAACATTTTCAATCACCTCCTTGTTTGACAGGATAAACAGGTTGATCCTGCTGACCAAGGGTCTGATCAACTGCTTGACGTAGCAGCTAGTTATGTTCTGGTTCTTGTCTATTAATGTTCTGTATTATGTCATGTTTTGTGTAAACCCCAGGAAGAGTAGCTGCTGCTTTTGTAACAGTTAATGGGGATCCAAATACAATTCCAAGTGGCTGAATGATAGAACAGCTATTTCCATGTTAAAATATTATGGGATGCATTTTCTCCATTGTTTCTGATGGTAGGCCCTACATTATGATCAAACAGCCACAGTAGCCTACTAGACCACTGTTAAAACTAACTTAAAGCAGGTGCAGCCTCAGTGTTCACAGTAACCAAATTTCTAAAGCTGGTCCAGCTCTGTGTTCACAGTAAAACTGTAACTTAAAGTGAGTACAGCCTGTGTCTGCAGTAAAACTGTAACTTAAAGCTGGTCCAGCTCTCAGTAAGTGTTCACAGTAAACTGTAACTTAAAGTGAGTACAGCCTCAGTGTTCACAGTAAAACTGTAACTTAAAGCAGGTCCAGCCTCAGTGTTCACAGTTAAAAACAGTGATAAGCTAGGTACTCAAAGCAGGTACAGCCTCAGTGTTCACAATAAACGCTCACTGGAAGTTGCTCAGCAGACCTGAAATTTGCTCATTGCCAAAAAAGATTAGAGGGAACATTGGAGGTGTCCCTACCGTAGTTGGACAGTGCTTGGAGGTGTCCCTACCATAGTTGGACAGTGCTTGGAGGTGTCCCTACCGTAGTTGGACAGTGCTTGGAGGTGTCCCTACCGTAGTTGGACAGTGCTTGGAGGTGTCCCTACCGTAGTTGGACAGTGCTTGGAGGTGTCCCTACCGTAGTTGGACAGTGCTTGGAGGTGTCCCTACCGTAGTTGGACAGTGCTTGGAGGTGTCCCTACCGTAGTTGGACAGTGCTTGGAGGTGTCCCTACCGTAGTTGGACAGAGCCTGGAGGTGTCCCTACCGTAGTTGGACAGAGCCTGGAGGTGAAGATGGTTCTGATGGTGGATATAAGTCCAGTGTGGAGGTCCTGGTTCAGACCCAGGAAGTGACTGAAGGACAGCAGAACCACCTCTCTAGAATGGACATCTAGCCAGGTTCTGATCTCCTGAAGAACGGTCTGTGGAGAACAGACATCGGTCCAACTGGTGTGACACAACCACAGCAACATCTGAAATCAATTATATATCCCAAATCCTATTTGTATATGTCGTAAGGTTGTCAGATAAGAACAGGAGTCTAGTAAATGGTACAACCCCTCTCTGTAGCCCCTTGTCAGAATGTCTACTATACCTCCCTGCTCGTATAGAAGTACAGATTATACCTTTAACATTGAATGTAGTCTACACTCTGTGGTAGAATGGAAGTATCACACCTCTACATTGAGCGTAATGTACACTCCATAGTATCACACCTCTACATTGAGCATAGTGTACACTCCGTAGTATCACACCTCTACATTGAGCATAGTGTACACTCCGTAGTATCATACCTCTACATTGAGCATAGTGTACACTCCGTAGTATCACACCTCTACATTGAGCATAGTGTACACTCTGTAGTATCACACCTCTACATTGAGCATAGTGTACACTCCGTAGTATCATACCTCTACATTGAGCATAGCGTACACTCCGTAGTATCACACCTCTACATTGAGCATAGTGTACACTCCATAGTATCACACCTCTACATTGAGCATAGTGTACACTACATAGTATCACGCCTCTACATTGAGCATAGTGTACACTCTGTAGTATCACACCTCTACATTGAGCATAGTGTACACTGTAGTATCACACCTCTACATTGAGTATAGTGTACACTCCGTAGTATCACACCTCTACATTGAGCATAGTGTACACTCCGTAGTATCACACCTCTACATTGAGCATAGTGTACACTCCGTAGTATCACACCTCTACATTGAGCATAGTGTACACTCTGTAGTATCACACCTCTACATTGAGCATAGTGTACACTCCGTAGTATCACACCTCTACATTGAGCATAGCGTACAGTCGTGGTCAAAAGTTTTGAGAATGACACAAATATTAATTTCTACAAAGTTTTCTGCTTCAGTATCTTTAGATATTTTTGTCAGATGTTACTATGGAATACTGAAGGATAATTACAAGCATTTCATAAGTGTCGAAGGCTTTTATTGACAATTACATGAAGTTGATGCAGAGTCAATATTTGCAGTGTTGACCCTTCTTTTTCAAGACCTCTGCAATCCGCCCTGGCATGCTGTCAATTAACTTCTGGGCCACATCCTGACTGATGGCAGCCCATTCTTGCATAATCAATGCTTGGAGTTTGTCAGAATTTGTTGGTTTTTGTTTGTACACCCGCCTCTTGAGGATTGACCACAAGTTCTCAATGGGATTAAGGTCTGGGGAGTTTCCTGGCCATGGACCCAAAATATCGATGTTATGTTCCCCGAGCCACTTAGTTATCACTTTTGCCTTATGGCAAGGTGCTCCATCATGCTGGAAAAGGCATTGTTCATCACCAAACTGTTCCTGGATGGTTGCGAGAAGTTGCTCTAGGAGGATGTGTTGGTACCATTCTTTATTCATGGCTGTGTTCTTAGGCAACATTGTGAGTGAGCCCACTCCCTTGGCTGAGAAGCAACCCCACACATGAATGGTCTCAGGATGCTTTACTGTTGGCATGACACAGGACTGATGGTAGCGCTCACCTTCTCTTCTCCGGACAAGCTTTTTCCGGATGCCCCAAACAATCGGAAAGGGATTCATCAGAGAAAATTACTTTACCCCAGTCCTCAGCAGTCCAATCCCTGTACCTTTTGCAGAATATCAGTCTCTCCCTGATGTTTTTCCTGGAGAGAACGGGCTTCTTTGCTGCCCTTCTTGACACCAGGCCATCCTCCAAAAGTCTTCCCCTCACTATGCGTGCAGATGCACTCTCACATGCCTGCTTCCATTCCTGAGCAAGCTCTGTACTGGTGGTGCCCCGATCCCGTGACTGAATCAACTTTAGGAGACGGTCCTGGCGCTTGCTGGACTTTCTTGGGCACCCTGAAGCCTTCTTCACAACAATTGAACCGCTCTTCTTGAAGTTCTTGATGATCCAATAAATGGTTGATTTAGGTGCAATCTTATTGGCAGCAATATCCTTGCCTGTGAAGCCCTTTTTGTGCAAAGCAATGATGACGCACGTGTTTCCTTGCAGGTAACCATGGTTGATGGAGGAAAAACAATGATTCCAAGCACCACCCTACTTTTGAAGCTTCCAGTCTGTTATTCGAACTCAATCAGCATGACAGAGTGATCTCCAGCCTTGTCCTCATCAACACTCACACCTGTGTTAACGAGAGAATCACTGACATGATGTCAGCTGGTCTTTTTGTGGCAGGGCTGAAATGCAATGGAAAATGTTTTGGGGGGGATTCAGTTCATTTGCATTGCAAAGAGGGGCTTTGCAATTAATTGCATAACATTCTGGAGTATATGCAAATTGCCATCATATAAACTGAGGCAGCAGACTTGGTGAAAATTAATGTGTGCCATTTTCAAAACTTTTGGCCACGACTGTACACTCCATAGTATCATACCTGTACATTTAGCATAGTGTACACTCCATAGTATCATACCTGTACATTTAGCGTAGCGTACACTCCGTAGTATCATACCTCTACAGTGAGTGTAGTGTACACTCCATAGTATCATACCTCTACAGTGAGTGTAGTGTACACTCCGTAGTATCATACCTCTACAGTGAGCGTAGTGTACATTCCATAGTATCATACCTCTACTGTGAGCGTAGTGTACACTCCATAGTATCATACCTCTACAGTGAGTGTCGTGTATACTCCATGGTAGAAGTACAGGTCAGTAGAGGTGTCGTTGGGTCGATGTGCGATCCTCAGGTCAAGATATCTGACCCCACAGTCTAGCTGCTCCTTCACTGTCGCCTCCTATAGGATATTATCAGATTAACTTTATCAGATCATCTACATTATCAGATCATCTACATTATCAGATCATCTACATTATCAGATCAACATTATTATCAGATCTACATTATCAGATCAACATTATTATCAGATCATCTACATTATCAGATCGACATTATTATCAGATCAACATTATTATCAGATCTACATTATCAGATCATCAACATTATCAGATCAACATTATCAGAGCAACAACATTATCAGATAAACATTCAGATCGACAACATTATCCGATCATAAACATTATGCGATTGACATTATTATCCGATCGACAACACATTGTGCTCCAGAAATGTAGTTTGACACCCCTGATCATTTGTTAAAAATCCTACCTGTGTAACTGCCCATTTATAAACAAACGGTCGTATCAGGGGCTTCATGTATTTGTCTAGCTTCTGCAGCAAATCAGGTTGGGTCAGGTCGACAGGGGAGCGGTCACTCCTATCCAGACAGTAGGTTATGGCATTATGGCTTCCTAAACAGGGAATCAAGGTACAGACAGATGGGGCCTGATATTACAAGTGTATGGTCAATGTCATGTGTCAGCCTAGTACCCATGATGCCCCTAAGTGTATGGTCAATGTCGTGTGTCAGCCTAGTACCCATGATGCCCCTAAGTGTATGGTCAATGTCATGTGTCAGCCTAGTACCCATGATGCCCCTAAGTGTATGGTCAATGTCGTGTGTCAGCCTAGTACCCATGATGCCCCTAAGTGTATGGTCAATGTCATGTGTCAGCCTAGTACCCATGATGCCCCTAAGTGTATGGTCAATGTCATGTGTCAGCCTAGTACCCATGATGCCCCTAAGTGTATGGTCAATGTCATGTGTCAGCCTAGTACCCATGATGCCCCTAAGTGTATGGTCAATGTCGTGTGTCAGCCTAGTACCCATGATGCCCCTAAGTGTATGGTCAATGTCGTGTGTCAGCCTAGTACCCATGATGCCCCTAAGTGTATGGTCAATGTCGTGTGTCAGCCTAGTACCCATGATGCCCCTAAGTGTATGGTCAATGTCATGTGTCAGCCTAGTACCCATGATGCCCCTAAGTGTATGGTCAATGTCGTGTGTCAGCCTAGTACCCATGATGCCCCTAAGTGTATGGTCAATGTCATGTGTCAGCCTAGTACCCATGATGCCCCTAAGTGTATGGTCAATGTCATGTGTCAGCCTAGTACCCATGATGCCCCTAAGTGTATGGTCAATGTCGTGTGTCAGCCTAGTACCCATGATGCCCCTAAGTGTATGGTCAATGTCGTGTGTCAGCCTAGTACCCATGATGCCCCTAAGTGTATGGTCAATGTCGTGTGTCAGCCTAGTACCCATGATGCCCCTAAGTGTATGGTCAATGTCGTGTGTCAGCCTAGTACCCATGATGCCCCTAAGTGTATGGTCAATGTCGTGTGTCAGCCTAGTACCCATGATGCCCCTAAGTGTATGGTCAATGTCGTGTGTCAGCCTAGTACCCATGATGCCCCTAAGTGTATGGTCAATGTCGTGTGTCAGCCTAGTACCCATGATGCCCCTAAGTGTATGGTCAATGTCGTGTGTCAGCCTAGTACCCATGATGCCCCTAAGTGTATGGTCAATGTCGTGTGTCAGCCTAGTACCCATGATGCCCCTAAGTGTATGGTCAATGTCGTGTGTCAGCCTAGTACCCATGATGCCCCTAAGTGTATGGTCAATGTCGTGTGTCAGCCTAGTACCCATGATGCCCCTAAGTGTATGGTCAATGTCGTGTGTCAGCCTAGTACCCATGATGCCCCTAAGTGTATGGTCAATGTCGTGTGTCAGCCTAGTACCCATGATGCCCCTAAGTGTATGGTCAATGTCGTGTGTCAGCCTAGTACCCATGATGCCCCTAAGTGTATGGTCAATGTCGTGTGTCAGCCTAGTACCCATGATGCCCCTAAGTGTATGGTCAATGTCGTGTGTCAGCCTAGTACCCATGATGCCCCTAAGTGTATGGTCAATGTCGTGTGTCAGCCTAGTACCCATGATGCCCCTAAGTGTATGGTCAATGTCGTGTGTCAGCCTAGTACCCATGATGCCCCTAAGTGTATGGTCAATGTCGTGTGTCAGCCTAGTACCCATGATGCCCCTAAGTGTATGGTCAATGTCATGTGTCAGCCTAGTACCCATGATGCCCCTAAGTGTATGGTCAATGTCATGTGTCAGCCTAGTACCCATGATGCCCCTAAGTGTATGGTCAATGTCGTGTGTCAGCCTAGTACCCATGATGCCCCTAAGTGTATGGTCAATGTCATGTGTCAGCCTAGTACCCATGATGCCCCTAAGTGTATGGTCAATGTCGTGTGTCAGCCTAGTACCCATGATGCCCCTAAGGATGCAGTTCCTAAGGATCCAGTTTACAACATACAGTGGGCGGCGGCCTATTATTCATTAAATCCCTTACTTCCCTACAAGGGAAATGGAAAGTGTTGGTGTTGTGACATAATGCCATCTGATTAAAGTGTTGATGACATAATGCCATCTGATTATAGTGTTGGTTGCATAATGCCATCTGATTAAAGTGTTGATGACATAATGCCATCTGATTAAAGTGTTGGTGACATAATGCCATCTGATTAAAGTGTTGATGACATAATGCCATCTGATTAAAGTGTTGATGACATAATGCCATCTGATTAAAGTGTTGATGACATAATGCCATCTGATTAAAGTGTTGGTGACATAATGCCATCTTATTATAGTGTTGATGACATGATGCCATCTGATTAAAGTGTTGATGACATGATGCCATCTGATTAAAGTGTTGATGACATAATGCCATCTGATTAAAGTGTTGATGACATAATGCCATCTGATTAAAGTGTTGATGACATAATGCCATCTGATTAAGGTGTTGATGACATAATGCCATCTGATTAAAGTGTTGATGACATAATGCCATCTGATTAAAGTGTTGATGACATAATGCCATCTGATTAAAGTGTTGGTGACATAATGCCATCTGATTAAAGTGTTGGTGACATAATGCCATCTGATTAAAGTGTTGATGACATAATGCCATCTGATTAAAGTGTTGATGACATAATGCCATCTGATTAAAGTGTTGGTGACATGATGCCATCTGATTAAAGTGTTGATGACATAATGCCATCTGATTAAAGTGTTGATGACATAATGCCATCTGATTAAAGTGTTGATGACATAATGCCATCTGATTATAGTGTTGGTTGCATAATGCCATCTGATTAAAGTGTTGATGACATAATGCCATCTGATTAAAGTGTTGATGACATAATGCCATCTGATTAAAGTGTTGATGACATAATGCCATCTGATTAAAGTGTTGATGACATAATGCCATCTGATTAAAGTGTTGGTGTTGTGACATAATACCATCTGATTAAAGTGTTGGTGTTGTGACATAATGCCATCTGATTAAAGTGTTGATGACATAATGCCATCTGATTAAAGTGTTGATGACATAATGCCATCTGATTAAAGTGTTGATGACATAATGCCATCTGATTAAAGTGTTGATGACATAATGCCATCTGATTAAAGTGTTGGTGACATAATGCCATCTGATTAAAGTGTTGGTGACATAATGCCATCTGATTAAAGTGTTGGTGACATAATGCCATCTTATTATAGTGTTGTGACATAATGCCATCTGATTAAAGTGGTGGTGCTGTGAATGCAGCATAAAATCAGTACTGTAATGTGTTTAAAAGCTATGGTGAAGTAATTAATAGTAGATACAGTAGACTAGTTCCTCAGGGGAATATCCCATAGAGCACAGGGCTGGTGATTCATCCAGCTGTCTTACCTGGTACAGCTAGGTTCCTCAGGGGAACATCCCAAAGAACACAGAGCTGGTGATTCATCCAGCTGTCTTACCTGGTACAGCTAGGTTCCTCAGGGGAACATCCCAAAGAACACAGGGCTGGTGATTCATCCAGCTGTCTTACCTGGTACAGCTAGGTTCCTCAGGGGAACGTCCGTCCCATAGAGCACAGGGCTGGTGATCCATCCAGATGTCTTACCTGGTACAGCTAGGTTCCTCAGAGGAACATCCCATAGAACACAGGGCAGGTGATCCATCCAGATGTCTTACCTGGTATAGCTTGGTTCCTCAGGGGAACGTCCCATAGAACACAGGGCTGGTGATCCATCCAGATGTCTTACCTGGTATAGCTAGGTTCCTCAAGGGAACGTCCCATAGAGCACAGGGCAGGTGATCCATCCAGCTGTCCATGGGAAGTTCCTTCAGAGACACCTGCACTTCAGACACCACCTCTGAGGACATTTGTGGGTGCTAAAGATGTACAGTTATATTTCATCAAACACTGTACTGAAATTAATTAATGACTGTCCTCTAATGACTGACTGTCCTCTAATGACTGACTGTCCTCTAATGACTGACTGCCCTCTAATGCATGACTGTCCTCTAATGCATGACTGTCCTCTAATGACTGACTGTCCTCTAATGACTGACTGTCCTCTAATGCATGACTGTCCTCTAATGCATGACTGTCCTCTAATGCATGAGGCCTCTATGTATTTTAAATAGTTCTAAGGTCAGCCATGCATCTGCCATTTAAACTAGGTCAGCCGTCCATCTGCCATTTAAACTAGGTCAGCCGTCCATCTGCCATTTAAACTAGGTCAGCCGTCCATCTGTCATTTAAACTAGCTCAGCCGTCCATCTGTCATTTAAACTAGGTCAGCCGTCCATCTGTCATTTAAACTAGGTCAGCCGTCCATCTGCCATTTAAACTAGGTCAGCCGTCCATCTGCCATTTAAACTAGGTCAGCCGTCCATCTGCCATTTAAACTAGGTCAGCCGTCCATCTGACATTTAAACTAGCTCAGCCGTCCATCTGCCATTTAAACTAGGTCAGCCGTCCATCTGCCATTTAAACTAGGTCAGCCGTCCATCTGCCATTTAAACTAGGTCAGCCGTCCATCTGCCATTTAAACTAGGTCAGCCGTCCATCTGCCATTTAAACTAGGTCAGCCGTCCATTTGCCATTTAAACTAGGTCAGCCGTCTCATCTGTCATTTAAACTAGGTCAGTCGTCCATCTGCCATTTAAACTAGGTCAGCCGTCTATCTGTCATTTAAACTAGCTCAGCCGTCCATCTGTCATTTAAACTAGGTCAGCCGTCCATCTGCCATTTAAACTAGGTCAGCCGTCCATCTGCCATTTAAACTAGGTCAGCCGTCCATCTGCCATTTAAACTAGGTCAGCCGTCCATCTGCCATTTAAACTAGGTCAGCCGTCCATCTGCCATTTAAACTAGGTCAGCCGTCTATCTGTCATTTAAACTAGGTCAGTCGTCCATCTGCCATTTAAACTAGGTCAGCCGTCTATCTGTCATTTAAACTAGCTCAGCCGTCCATCTGTCATTTAAACTAGGTCAGTCGTCCATCTGCCATTTAAACTAGGTCAGCCGTCCATCTGCCATTTAAACTAGGTCATCCGTCCA
Organism: Oncorhynchus masou masou; assembly: GCF_036934945.1. Taxonomy (NCBI): domain Eukaryota; kingdom Metazoa; phylum Chordata; class Actinopteri; order Salmoniformes; family Salmonidae; genus Oncorhynchus; species Oncorhynchus masou. The sequence goes on from NW_027010087.1 coordinate 29,218, forward strand.
TCTGCCATAGGTCAATGCAAAAGGCTGATTGAGGACCCTTATACTGAAGAATGTGTTGGTTTTCTATGATTGTATATGGATGTGAAAATTGATGTGTATATCGGTCTATATTGATGTGTATGGTGTACATTGATGTGCATAGAGATGTGTATATTGATGTGTATCAAATCAAAATCAAATCAAATTTTATTTGTCACATACATGGTTAGCAGATGTTAATGTGAGGAATAAATGCTTGTGCTTCTAGTTCACAATGCAGTAATAACCACTGGCAACTAACTAACAATTCCTAAAACTACTGTCTTATACACAGTGTAAGGATAAAGAATATGTACATAAGGATATATGAATGAGTGATGGTACAGAGCAGCATAGGGCAAGATACAGTAGATGGTATCGAGTACAGTTTATACATATGAGATGAGTATGTAAACAAAGTGGCATAGTTAAAGTGGGCTAGTGATACATGTATTACATAAGGATGCAGTGCGATGATATAGAGTACAGTATATACGTATACATATGAGATGAATAATGTAGGGTAAGTAACATTTTATATAAGGTAGCATTGTTTAAAGTGGCTAGTGATATATTTACATCATTTCCCATCAATTCCCATTATTAAAGTGGCTGGAGTTGGAGTCAGTGTGTTGGCAGCAGCCACTCAATGGTAGTGGTGGCTGTTTAACAGTCTGATGGCCTTGGAGATAGAAGCTGTTTTTCAGTCTCGGTCCCAGCTTTGATGCACCTGTACTGACCTCGCCTTCTGGATGATAGCGGGGTGAACAGGCAGTGGCTCGGGTGGTTGATGTCCTTGATGATCTTTATGGCCTTCCTGTAACATCGGGTGGTGTAGGTGTCCTGGAGGGCAGGTAGTTTGTCCCCGGTGATCGTTGTGCAGACCTCACTACCCTCTGGAGGATCCCCACGGCTGTGGGCGGAGCAGTTGCCGTACCAGGCGGTGATACAGCCCGCCAGATGCTCTCGATTGTGCATCTGTAGAAGTTTGTGAGTGCTTTTGGTGACAAACCGAATTTCTTCAGCCTCCTGAGGTTGAAGAGGCGCTGCTGTGCCTTCTTCACGATACTGTCTGTGTGAGTGGACCAATTCAGTTTGTCTGTGATGTGTATGCCGAGGAACTTAGAAACTTGCTACTCTCATCCACTACTGTTCCATCGATGTGGATAGGGGGTGTTCCCTCTGCTGTTTCCTGAAGTCCACAATCATCTCCTTAGTTTTGTTGACGTTGAGTGTGAGGTTATTTTCCTGACACCACACTCCGAGGGCTCTCACCTCCTCCCTGTAGGCCGTCTCGTCGTTGTTGGTAATCAAGCCTACCACTGTTGTGTCGTCCGCAAACTTGATGATTGAGTTGGAGGCGTGCGTGGCCACGCAGTCGTGGGTGAACAGGGAGTACAGGAGAGGGCTCAGAACGCACCCTTGTCGGGCCCCAGTGTTGAGGATCAGCAGGGAGGAGATGTTGTTACCTATCCTCACCACCTGGGGGCGGCCCGTCAGGAAGTCCAGTACCCAGCTGCACAGGGCGGGGTCGAGACCCAGGGTCTCGAGCTTGATGACGAGCTTGGAGGGTACTATGGTGTTGAATGCCGAGCTGTAGTCGATGAACAGCATTCTCACATAGGTATTCCTCTTGTCCAGATGGGTTAGGGCAGAGTGCAGTGTGGTTGAGATTGCATCGTCTGTGGACCTATTTGGGCGGTAAGAAAATTGGAGTGGGTCTAGGGTGTCAGGTAGGGTGGAGGTGATATGGTCCTTAACTAGTCTCTCAAAGCACTTCATGATGACGGAAGTGAGTGCTACGGGGCGGTAGTCGTTTAGCTCAGTTACCTTAGCTTTCTTGGGAACAGGAACAATGGTGGCCCTCTTGAAGCATGTGGGAACAGCAGACTGGTATAGGGATTGATTGAATATGTCCGTAAACACACCAGCCAGCTGGTCTGCGCATGCTCTGAGGGCGCGGCTGGGGATGCCGTCTGGGCCTGCAGCCTTGCGAGGGTTAACACGTTTAAATGTTTTACTCACCTCGGCTGCAGTGAAGAAGAGACCGCATGTTTCCGTTGCAGGCCGTGTCAGTGGCACTGTATTGTCCTCAAAGCGGGCAAAAAAGTTATTTAGTCTGCCTGGGAGCAAGACATCCTGGTCCGTGACTGGGCTGGATTTCTTCCTGTAGTCCGTGATTGACTGTAGACCTGCCACATGCCTCGTGTCTGAGCCGTTGAATTGAGATTCTACTTGTCTCTGTACTGACGCTAGCTTGTTTGATAGCCTTACGGAGGGAATAGCTGCACTGTTTGTATTCAGTCATGTTACCAGACACCTTGCCCTGATTGAAAGCAGTGGTTTCGCTTTTCAGTTTCACGCGAATGCTTGCCATCAATCCACGGTTTCTGGTTAGGGAATGTTTTAATCGTTGCTATGGGAACGACATCTTCAACGCACGTTCTAATGAACTCGCACACTGAATCAGCGTATTCGTCAATGTTGTTATCCGACGGCAATCGAGCATGTCCCAGTCCACGTGATGGAAGCAGTCTTTGGAGTGTGGAGTCAGCTTGGTCGGACCAGCGTTGGACAGACCTCAGCGTGGGAGCTTCTTGTTTTAGTTTTTGTCTGTAGGCAGGTATCAGCAAAATGGAGTTGTGGTCAGCTTTTCCGAAAGGGGCGGGGCAGTGATCCAAGCCTTATATATGCTGATAAAATTTAGGGAATCTTGTTTTCAGATTAGCCTTGTTAAAATCCCCAGCAACAATGAATGCATCCGGATAAATGGTTTCGATTAAATAAAGTTCGTTCAGAGCCATCGGCTGCTTGGGGGGGGATATACATACGGCTGTGATTACTGTCGATGAGAATTCTCTTGGTAGATAATGCGGTCTACATTTGATTGTGAGGAATTCTAAATCAGGTGAACAGAAGGATTTGAGTTCCTGTATGTGTCTTTCATCGCACCATGGTGTACATTGATGTGCATAGAGATGTGTATAGTCTATATTGATGTGTATGGTGTACATTGATGTGCATAGAGATGTGTATAGTGTATATTGATGTGTATGGTGTACATTGATGTGCATAGAGATGTGTATAGTGTATATTGATGTGTATGGTGTACATTGATGTGCATAGAGATGTGTATAGTCTATATTGATGTGTATAGTCTATTGATGTGTATGGTGTATATTGATGTGTATAGTCTATATTGATGTGTATAGTCTATATTGATGTGTATAGTCTATATTGATGTGTATGGTCTATATTGATGTGTATGGTGTATATTGATGTGTATGGTGTATATTGATGTGTATGGTGTATATTGATGTGTATAGACTACATTGATGTGTATTTGTATTTATTATGGAACCCCATTAGTTCCTGCCAAAGCAGCAGCTACTCTTTCTGGAGTCCAGCAAAATTAAGGCAGTTTATACAATTGTAAAATATTACAAAACATTCACAACACACTGTCAAGGCTACCTGCCGCCCCAATGTGTCTGTGCCAATGTTTGTGTTGCTTCACAGTTCTCGCAATTTTTTTAATCTGATTCTACTGCTACGTCAGTTACCTGATATGGAATAGAGTTCCATGTAGTCATGGCTCTATGTAGTACGGTGGAATAGAGTTCCATGTAGTCATGGCTCTATGTAGTACGGTGGAATAGAGCTCCATGTAGTCATGGCTCTATGTAGTACTGTGGAATAGAGTTCCATGTAGTCATGGCTCTATGTAGTACTGTGGAATAGAGTTCCATGTAGTCATGGCTCCACATGTAGTACTGTGGAATAGAGTTCCATGCTTAGTCATGGCTCTATGTAGTACTGTGGAATAGAGTTCCATGTAGTCATGGCTCTGCCATAGTACTGTGGAATAGAGTTCCATGTAGTCATGGCTCTATATGTAGTACTGTGTAATAGAGTTCCATGTAGTCATGGCTCTCATGTAGTACTGTGGAATAGAGTTCCATGTAGTCATGGCTCTATGTAGTACTGTGGAATAGAGTTCCATGTAGTCATGGCTCTATGTAGTACTGTGGAATAGAGTTCCATGTAGTCATGGCTCTATGTAGTACTGTGGAATAGAGTTCATGAAGTCATGGCTCTAGAAGTAGTACTGTGGAATGAGAGTTCCATGTAGTCATGGCTCTATGTAGTACTGTGGAATAGAGTTCCATGTAGTCATGGCTCTATGTAGTACTGTGGAATAGAGTTCCATGAAGTCATGGTTCTATGTAGTACTGTGGAATAGAGTTCCATGATGTCATGGTTCTAAGTAGTACTGTGGAATAGAGTTCCATGAAGTCATGGCTCTATGTGTAGTACTGTGGAATAGAGTTCCATGTAGTCATGGCTCTACGTAGTACGGTGGAATAGAGTTCCATGTAGTCATGGCTCTACGTAGTACTGTGGAATAGAGTTCCATGTAGTCATGGCTCTATGTAGTACTGTGGAATAGAGTTCCATGTAGTCATGGCTCTATGTAGTACTGTGGAATAGAGTTCCATGTAGTCATGGCTCTATGTAGTACTGTGGAATAGAGTTCCATGTAGTCATGGTTCTATGTAGTACTGTGGAATAGAGTTCCATGTAGTCATGGTTCTATGTAGTACTGTGGAATATAGTTCCATGTAGTCATGGCTCTATGTAGTACTGTGTAATAGAGTTCCATGTAGTCATGGCTCTATGTAGTACTGTGGAATAGAGTTCCATGTAGTCATGGCTCTATGTAGTACTGTGGAATAGAGTTCCATGTAGTCATGGCTCTATGTAGTACTGTGGAATAGAGTTCCATGTAGTCATGGCTCTATGTAGTACTGTGGAATAGAGTTCCATGAAGTCATGGTTCTAAGTAGTACTGTGGAATAGAGTTCCATGTAGTCATGGCTCTATGTAGTACTGTGGAATAGAGTTCCATGTAGTCATGGCTCTATGTAGTACTGTGGAATAGAGTTCCATGTAGTCATGGTTCTATGTAGTACTGTGGAATAGAGTTCCATGAAGTCATGGTTCTAAGTAGTACTGTGGAATAGAGTTCCATGAAGTCATGGCTCTATGTAGTACTGTGGACTAGAGTTCCATGTAGTCATGGCTCTATGTAGTACTGTGGAATAGAGTTCCATGTAGTCATGGCTCTACGTAGTACTGTGGAATAGAGTTCCATGTAGTCATGGCTCTACGTAGTACTGTGGAATAGAGTTCCATGTAGTCATGGCTCTACGTAGTACTGTGGAATAGAGTTCCATGTAGTCATGGCTCTACGTAGTACTGTGGAATAGAGTTCCATGTAGTCATGGCTCTACGTAGTACTGTGGAATAGAGTTCCATGTAGTCATGGCTCTACGTAGTACTGTGGAATAGAGTTCCATGTAGTCATGGCTCTAAGTAGTACTGTGGAATAGAGTTCCATGTAGTCATGGCTCTACGTAGTACTGTGGAATAGAGTTCCATGTAGTCATGGCTCTACGTAGTACTGTGGAATAGAGTTCCATGTAGTCATGGCTCTACGTAGTACTGTGGAATAGAGTTCCATGTAGTCATGGCTCTGCCTAGTACTGTGGAATAGAGTTCCATGTAGTCATGGCTCTACGTAGTACTGTGGAATAGAGTTCCATGTAGTCATGGCTCTACGTAGTACCGTGGAATAGAGTTCCATGTAGTCATGGCTCTACGTAGTACTGTGGAATAGAGTTCCATGTAGTCATGGCTCTACGTAGTACTGTGGAATAGAGTTCCATGTAGTCATGGCTCTACGCAGTACTGTGGAATAGAGTTCCATGTAGTCATGGCTCTACGTAGTACTGTGGAATAGAGTTCCATGTAGTCATGGCTCTACGTAGTACTGTGGAATAGATTTCCATGTAGTCATGGCTCTACGTAGTACTGTGGAATAGAGTTCCATGTAGTCATGGCTCTACGTAGTACTGTGGAATAGAGTTCCATATAGTCATGGCTCTACATAGTACTGTGGAATAGATTTCCATGTAGTCATGGCTCTACGTAGTACTGTGGAATAGAGTTCCATGTAGTCATGGCTCTATGTAGTACTGTGGAATAGAGTTCCATGTAGTCATGGCTCTACGTAGTACTGTGGAATAGAGTTTCATGTAGTCATGGCTCTATGTAGTACTGTGGAATAGAGTTCCATGTAGTCATGGCTCTACGTAGTACTGTGGAATAGAGTTCAATATAGTAATGGCTCTACGTGGTACTGTGGAATAGAGTTCCATGTAGTCATGGCTCTATATAGTACTGTGGAATAGAGTTCCATGTAGTCATGGCTCTATATAGTACTGTGGAATAGAGTTCAATGTAGTCATG
>NW_027010089.1:0-35524 GCF_036934945.1 Oncorhynchus masou masou
GAGAGACAAGAGATACATTTTCCTCTCTCTTCTCCACCCCTCTCTCTTCTCCATCCCTCTCTCTTCTCCACCCTCTCTCTCTTCTCCACCCTCTCTCTTCTCCACCCCCTCTCTCTTCTCCACCCTCTCTTCTTCTCCACCCCTCTCTTCTTCTCCACCCCTCTCTCTTCTCCACCCCTCTCTCTTCTCCACTCCCTCTCTCTTCTCCCACCCTCTCTCTTCTCCACCCTCTCTCTCTTCTCCATCCCTCTCTCTTCTCCACTCCCTCTCTTCTCCACCCCTCTCTCTCTTCTCCACCCCTCTCTCTTCTCCACCCCTCTCTCTTCTCCACCCCTCTCTCTTCTCCACCCCTCTCTCTTCTCCACCCCTCTCTTCTCCACCCCTCTCTCCATCTCAATCTACAGTAGGGAGAGGAGGCAGGCTGACATCTACAGGAGGGAGAGGAGACAGGCTGACTGACATCTATAGGAGGGAGAGGAGACAGGCTGACTGACATCTATAGGAGGGAGAGGAGACAGGCTGACTGACATCTACAGGAGGGAGAGGAGACAGGCTGACTGACATCTACAGGAGGGAGAGGAGGCAGGCTAACATCTATAGGAGGGAGAGGAGGCAGGCTGACATCTATAGGAGGGAGAGGAGGCAGGCTGACATCTACAGGAGGGAGAGGAGACAGGCTGACTGACATCTATAGGAGGGAGAGGAGGCTGACTGGCATCTATAGGAGGGAAAGGAGGCAGGCTGACTGACATCTATAGGAGGGAGAGGAGGCAGGCTGACTGATATCTATAGGAGGGAGAGGAGGCAGGCTGACTGACATCTACAGGAGGGAGAGGAGGCAGGCTGACTGACATCTACAGGAGGGAGAGGAGGCAGGCTGACATCTACAGGAGGGAGAGGAGACAGGCTGACTGACATCTATAGGAGGGAGAGGAGGCTGACTGACATCTATAGGAGGGAGAGGAGGCAGGCTGACTGACATCTACAGGAGGGAGAGGAGACAGGCTGACTGACATCTACAGGAGGGAGAGGAGGCAGGCTGACTGACATCTATAGGAGGGAGAGGAGGCAGGCTGACTGATATCTACAGGAGGGAGAGGAGGCTGACTGACATCTATAGGAGAGAGTGGAGGCAGGCTGACTGACATCTACAGGAGGGAGAGGAGGCAGGCTGACTGATATCTATAGGAGGGAGAGGAGGCAGGCTGACTGACATCTACAGGAGGGAGAGGAGGCTGACTGACATCTACAGGAGGGAGAGGAGACTGACTGACATCTACAGGAGGGAGAGGAGACTGACATCTACAGGAGGGAGAGGAGACAGGCTGACTGACATCTATAGGAGGGAGAGGAGGCTGACTGACATCTAGAGGAGGGAGAGGAGACAGGCTGACTGACATCTACAGGAGGGAGAGGAGACAGGCTGACATCTACAGGAGGAGAGGAGACAGGCTGACTGACATCTACAGGAGGGAGAGGAGGCAGGCTGACTGATATCTACAGGAGGGAGAGGAGGCTGACTGACATCTATAGGAGGGAGAGGAGGCAGGCTGACTGACATCTACAGGAGGGAGAGGAGGCTGACATCTACAGTAGGGAGAGGAGGCAGGCAGACATCTACAGGAGGGAGAGGAGGCAGGCTGACATCTACAGGAGGGAGAGGAGACAGGCTGACTGACATCTACAGGAGGGAGAGGAGGCAGGCTGACTGACATCTATAGGAGGGAGAGGAGGCAGGCTGACTGACATCTATAGGAGGGAGAGGAGACAGGCTGACATCTACAGGAGGGAGAGGAGACAGGCTGACTGACATCTACAGTAGGGAGAGGAGGCAGGCTGACATCTACAGGAGGGAGAGGAGACAGGCTGACTGATATCTACAGGAGGGAGAGGAGGCTGACTGACATCTATAGGAGGGAGAGGAGGCAGGCTGACTGACATCTATAGGAGGGAGAGGAGACAGGCTGACATCTACAGGAGGGAGAGGAGACAGGCTGACTGACATCTACAGTAGGGAGAGGAGGCAGGCTGACATCTACAGGAGGGAGAGGAGACAGGCTGACTGACATCTACAGGAGGGAGAGGAGGCTGACTGACATCTATAGGAGGGAGAGGAGGCTGACTGACATCTATAGGAGGGAGAGGAGGCTGACTGACATCTATAGGAGGGAGAGGAGGCTGACTGACATCTATAGGAGGGAGAGGAGGCTGACTGACATCTATAGGAGGGAGAGGAGGCTGACTGACATCTATAGGAGGGAGAGGAGGCTGACTGACATCTATAGGAGGGAGAGGAGGCTGACTGACATCTACAGGAGGGAGAGGAGGCTGACTGACATCTATAGGAGGGAGAGGAGACAGGCTGACTGACATCTACAGGAGGGAGAGGAGACAGGCTGACTGACATCTATAGAAGGGAGAGGAGGCTGACTGACATCTACAGTAGGGAGAGGAGGCAGGCTGACATCTACAGGAGGGAGAGGAGACAGGCTGACATCTACAGGAGGGAGAGGAGACAGGCTGACTGACATCTACAGGAGGGAGAGGAGGCTGACTGACATCTATAGGAGGGAGAGGAGGCTGACTGACATCTATAGAAGGGAGAGGAGACAGGCTGACTGACATCTACAGGAGGGAGAGGAGACAGGCTGACTGACATCTATAGAAGGGAGAGGAGGCTGACTGACATCTACAGTAGGGAGAGGAGGCAGGCTGACTGACATCTACAGGAGGGAGAGGAGACAGGCTGCCTGACATCTACAGGAGGGAGAGGAGACAGGCTGACTGACATCTACAGAAGGGAGAGGAGGCTGACTGACATCTACAGTAGGGAGAGGAGGCAGGCTGACATCTACAGGAGGGAGAGGAGACAGGCTGACTGACATCTACAGGAGGGAGAGGAGGCAGGCTGACTGACATCTATAGGAGGGAGAGGAGGCAGGCTGACTGACATCTATAGGAGGGAGAGGAGGCTGACTGACATCTATAGAAGGGAGAGGAGGCTGACTGACATCTATAGGAGGGAGAGGAGGCTGACTGACATCTATAGGAGGGAGAGGAGACAGGCTGACTGACATCTACAGTAGGGAGAGGAGGCAGGCTGACTGACATCTACAGTAGGGAGAGGAGGCAGGCTGACATCTACAGGAGGGAGAGGAGACAGGCTGACTGACATCTACAGGAGGGAGAGGAGGCAGGCTGACTGACATCTACAGGAGGGAGAGGAGACAGGCTGACTGACATCTATAGGAGGGAGAGGAGGCAGGCTGACTGACATCTATAGGAGGGAGAGGAGGCTGACTGACATCTACAGGAGGGAGAGGAGACAGGCTGACTGACATCTACAGGAGGGAGAGGAGGCAGGCTGACTGACATCTATAGGAGGGAGAGGAGGCAGGCTGACTGACATCTATAGGAGGGAGAGGAGGCTGACTGACATCTATAGAAGGGAGAGGAGGCTGACTGACATCTATAGGAGGGAGAGGTGGCTGACTGACATCTATAGGAGGGAGAGGAGGCTGACTGACATCTATAGGAGGGAGAGGAGACAGGCTGACTGACATCTACAGTAGGGAGAGGAGGCAGGCTGACATCTACAGGAGGGAGAGGAGACAGGCTGACTGACATCTACAGGAGGGAGAGGAGGCTGACTGACATCTATAGGAGGGAGAGGAGGCTGACTGACATCTATAGGAGGGAGAGGAGGCTGACTGACATCTATAGGAGGGAGAGGAGGCTGACTGACATCTATAGGAGGGAGAGGAGGCTGACTGACATCTATAGGAGGGAGAGGAGGCTGACTGACATCTATAGGAGGGAGAGGAGGCTGACTGACATCTATAGGAGGGAGAGGAGGCTGACTGACATCTACAGGAGGGAGAGGAGGCTGACTGACATCTATAGGAGGGAGAGGAGACAGGCTGACTGACATCTACAGGAGGGAGAGGAGACAGGCTGACTGACATCTATAGAAGGGAGAAGGAAGCTGACTGACATCTATAGGAGGGAAGGAGGCTGACTGACATCTATAGGGAGGGAGAGGAGACAGGCTGACCATTTCAATCTCTCCGGAGGAAGAGAACAGGCGTAAACATCTCCGGAGGAGAAGGAAGGCTAATATGAAAAACATCTATAGGAGGGAAGGGAGGCAGGGTGACTGATATCTAGAGGGAGGAGAGGAGGCTGACTGACATCTATAGGAGGAGGCTGACAAGCATCCTCCGGAGGAGGAGAGCAAGTGGCTGATATCTAGAGGGAGAGGAGACAGGCTGACTGACATCTACAGGAGGGAAGAGACAGGCTGACTGACATCTATAGAGGAGAAGGAGAGGAGGCTGACTGACATCTACAGTAGGGAGAGGAGGCAGGGCTGGACATCTACAGGAGGAGGAGACAGGCTGACTGACATCTACAGGAGGGAGAGGAGGCAGGCTGACTGACATCTATAGGAGGGAGAGGAGGCAGGCTGACTGACATCTATAGGAGGGAGAGGAGGCTGACTGACATCTATAGAAGGGAGAGGAGGCTGACTGACATCTATAGGAGGGAGAGGAGGCTGACTGACATCTATAGGAGGGAGAGGAGACAGGCTGACTGACATCTACAGTAGGGAGAGGAGGCAGGCTGACTGACATCTATAGGAGGGAGAGGAGACAGGCTGACATCTACAGGAGGGAGAGGAGACAGGCTGACTGACATCTACAGTAGGGAGAGGAGGCAGGCTGACATCTACAGGAGGGAGAGGAGACAGGCTGACTGACATCTACAGGAGGGAGAGGAGGCAGGCTGACTGACATCTACAGGAGGGAGAGGAGACAGGCTGACTGACATCTATAGGAGGAGAGGAGGCAGGCTGACTGACATCTATAGGAGGGAGAGGAGGCTGACTGACATCTACAGGAGGGAGAGGAGACAGGCTGACTGACATCTACAGGAGGGAGAGGAGGCAGGCTGACTGACATCTATAGGAGGGAGAGGAGGCAGGCTGACTGACATCTATAGGAGGGAGAGGAGGCTGACTGACATCTATAGGAGGGAGAGGAGGCTGACTGACATCTATAGGAGGGAGAGGAGGCTGACTGACATCTATAGGAGGGAGAGGAGGCTGACTGACATCTATAGGAGGGAGAGGAGACAGGCTGACCGACATCTATAGGAGGGAGAGGAGACAGGCTGACCGACATCTATAGGAGGGAGAGGAGACAGGCTGACATCTACCGGAGGGAGAGGAGACAGGCTGACTGACATCTACAGTAGGGAGAGGAGGCAGGCTGACATCTACAGGAGGGAGAGGAGACAGGCTGACTGACATCTACAGGAGGGAGAGGAGGCAGGCTGACTGACATCTACAGGAGGGAGAGGAGACAGGCTGACTGACATCTATAGGAGGGAGAGGAGGCAGGCTGACTGACATCTATAGGAGGGAGAGGAGGCTGACTGACATCTACAGGAGGGAGAGGAGACAGGCTGACTGACATCTACAGGAGGGAGAGGAGGCAGGCTGACTGACATCTACAGGAGGGAGAGGAGGCAGGCTGACTGACATCTATAGGAGGGAGAGGAGGCTGACTGACATCTATAGAAGGGAGAGGAGGCTGACTGACATCTATAGGAGGGAGAGGAGGCTGACTGACATCTATAGGAGGGAGAGGAGGCTGACTGACATCTATAGAAGGGAGAGGAGGCTGACTGACATCTATAGGAGGGAGAGGAGACAGGCTGACTGACATCTACAGGAGGGAGAGGAGACAGGCTGACTGACATCTATAGAAGGGAGAGGAGGCTGACTGACATCTACAGTAGGGAGAGGAGGCAGGCTGACATCTACAGGAGGGAGAGGAGACAGGCTGACTGACATCTACAGGAGGGAGAGGAGGCTGACTGACATCTATAGGAGGGAGAGGAGGCTGACTGACATCTACAGGAGGAGAGGAGACAGGCTGACTGACATCTACAGGAGGGAGAGGAGGCAGGCTGACTGACATCTACAGGAGGGAGAGGAGGCAGGCTGACTGACATCTATAGGAGGGAGAGGAGGCTGACTGACATCTATAGAAGGGAGAGGAGGCTGACTGACATCTATAGGAGGGAGAGGAGGCTGACTGACATCTATAGGAGGGAGAGGAGACAGGCTGACTGACATCTATAGAAGGGAGAGGAGGCAGGCTGACTGACATCTATAGGAGGGAGAGGAGGCAGGCTGACTGACATCTATAGGAGGGAGAGGAGGCTGACTGACATCTATAGGAGGGAGAGGAGGCTGACTGACATCTAGAGGAGGGAGAGGAGGCAGGCTGACTGACATCTAGAGGAGGGAGAGGAGGCAGGCTGACTGACATCTATAGGAGGGAGAGGAGACAGGCTGACTGATATCTAGAGGAGGGAGAGGAGGCTGGCTGACATCTATAGGAGGGAGAGTGGGGAGGCTGACTGACATCTATAGGAGGGAGAGGAGGCTGACTGACATCTACAGGAGGGGGAGGAGGCTGACTGACATCTATAGGAGGGGGAGGAGGCTGACTGACATCTATAGGAGGGAAAGGAGGCTGACTGACATCTATAGGAGGGAGAGGAGGCTGACTGACATCTATAGGAGGGAAAGGAGGCTGACTGACATCTATAGGAGGGGGAGGAGGCTGACTGACATCTATAGGAGTGAGAGGAGGCTGACTGACATCTATAGGAGGGAGATGAGGCTGACTGACATCTATAGGAGGGAGATGAGGCTGGCTGACATCTATAGGAGGGAGAGGAGGCTGACTGACATCTATAGGAGGGGGATGAGGCCGACTGACATCTATAGGAGGGGGATGAGGCCGACTGACATCTATAGGAGGGAGAGGAGGCTGACTGACATCTATAGGAGGGAGAGGAGGCTGACTGACATCTATAGGAGGGAGAGGAGGCTGGCTGACTGACATCTATAGGAGGGAGAGGAGGCTGGCTGACTGACATCTATAGGAGGGAGAGGAGGCTGACTGACATCTATAGGAGGGAGAGGAGACAGGCTGACTGATATCTAGAGGAGGGAGAGGAGGCTGGTTGATATCTATAGAGGGAGAGGAGGCAGGGCAGACTGACATCTATAGAGGGAGAGGAGGCTGACTGACATCTATAGGAGTGAGAGGAGGCTGACTGACATCTATAGGAGTGAGAGGAGGCTGACTGACATCTATAGGAGTGAGAGGAGGCTGACTGACATCTATAGAGGGAGGGAGGCTGACTGACATCTATAGGAGGGAGAGGAGACAGGCTGACTGATATCTAGAGGAGGGAGAGGAGGCTGGCTGACATCTATAGGAGGGAGAGGCAGGCTGACTGACATCTATAGGAGGGAGAGGAGGCTGACTGCTACAGAATGAGAAGAGATTGCATGAATGGTACAGAATATAGAACATTGTACAGTAGAATATAGAAACCATATGCAGGATGTATATTCTATTAATAGGAGGGAGAGGAAGGGGAGTGAGGAAGAGGGGGAGAGGGGAATATGGAGCTACCTCTTTTGAATAGGCTCATCAGACAGTGGAAAGGGAACATTGGAGTTCTGCAATCAGCAGAAGCAGCCTACTTGAAAGCCAGGCATGGAAAATGACAGAGGGATGACGCCATGTTTTAATTAAATCTACTGACACTTATGGAGGTATGATGTACAATGGAGGGAGTGAGAGAGAATTAGAGAGGAGAGGGACCACCAGAGAGAGAGAAAGGAAGGAATGAGGGAGAGAGAGAGAGAGAGAGAGAGAAAAAGGAAGGAATGCGGGGAGAGAGAGACAGAGGGAGGGAGAGAGAGAGAGAGAAGAGAACAGAGAGAAGGCGGAGGGGAGAGAGAATTAGAGAGATAAGGTGGAGGGGGAGAGAGAGAGAGAGAAAGATAATTAGGAGAGAATAAGGGGAGGGGGAGAGAGAATTAGAGAGATAAGGGTGGAGGGGAGAGGGAGAATTAGGAGGAGATAAGGTGGAGGGGAGAGAGAATTAGAGAGAGAAGGTGGAGATAAGGGAGGGGAGAGAATTAGAGGAAGAAGGTGAGGGGCGAGAGAATTAGAGAGAAGGTGGAGGGGAGAGAGAATTAGAGAGAAGGTGGAGGGGAGAGAGAATTAGAGAGAAGGTGGGGGGAGAGAGAATTAGAGAGAGAAGGTGGAGGGGGAGAGAGAATTAGAGAGAAGGTGGAGGGGAGAGAGAATTAGGAGAGAAGGTGGGGGGAGAGAGAATTAGAGAGATAAGGTGGAGGGAGAGAGAAATGAGAGAAGGTGGAGGGGAGAGAGAATTAGAGAGATGGGCAGGGAGGGGAGAGAGAATTAGAGAGAAGGTGGAGGGGAGAGAGAATTAGAGAGAAGGTGGAGGGGAGAGAGAATAATTGAAGAGACAAGAGGTTAGAGGGAGAGACCAACAGAGTAAGACTCGGGGGAAGCTGAATGATCACAACGGGAGGGGAGAGAGAATTACAACACCCAGGGGAGAAGAGAACCAGACAGGCTGTTTGATACAGGGTTTAACCCAGACAGGCTGGAGGGGATACAGAGAATTGAGAAGGTGGAGGAAAGAGAGAGAATTAGAGAGAAGGTGGAGGAGAGAGAATTAACTCCAGGGAGAGGAATTAGTTTGATACAGGGAGAACCCAGACAGGATGTTTGATACAGGGAGAATTCCACCAGACAGGCTGTTTGATACAGGGCTTAACCTCCACCAGACAGGCTGTTTGATACAGGGTTTAACCCAGACAGGATGTTTGATACAGGGAATTAACCCAGACAGGATGAATTGAGAGAAGGTTTAACCCCTTAGAGAGACAAGGTGGGGGGAGAGAGAGAATTAAGAGACAGGGGGTTTGATACAGGGTTTAGAGAGACAAGGTGGAGGAGAGAGAATTGATACAGGGCTTAAGAGAGACAGGATGTTTGGAGGAGAGAGAGAACTAGGAGAGACAGGGTGGGGGGGGAGAGAGAGAATTAAGAGACAAGGTGTTTGAGAGAGAGAATTAGAGAGAAGGTGGAGGAAAGAGAGAGAATTAGAGAGAAGGTGGAGGAGGAGAATAAGACAAAGGTGGAGGAGACAGGCTGTTTGATACAGGGTTTAACCCAGACATGGTGTTTGAGAGAGAGTTTAACCCAGACAGGATGTTTGATGAGGGTTTAACCCAGGACAGGAGAATTAGAGAGGAAGGTGGAGGACAACCCATTAGACAGGCTGGAGTCTGATGGCAGGGAATTAGAGAGACAGGATGTTTGATACAGGGTTTAACCCTCCACCAGACAGGCTGTTTGATAGAGGGTTTAACCCAGACAGGATGTTTGATACAGGGTTTAACCCAGACAGGCTGTTTGATACAGACAGGTGTTAAGGAGAACTAACCCAGACAGGCTGTTTGATACAGAGAATAACACCCGACAGGTTGAGGAGAGGAGAACCCAGAGAGGATGTTTGATACAGGGTTTAAGAGAAGGTGGAGGATGTTTGAGACAGGGAGGGAAAGAGACAGGATGTTTGATACAGGGTTTAACCCAGACAGGCTGTTTGATACAGGGTTTAACCCTCCACCAGACAGGCTGTTTGATACAGGGTTTAACCCTCCACCAGACAGGCTGTTTGATACAGGGTTTAACCCTCCACCAGACAGGTGTTTGATACAGGGTTTAACAGAGACAGGATGTTTGATACAGGGTTTAACCAGACAGGATGTTTGATACAGGGTTTAACCCAGACAGGATGTTTGATACAGGGTTTAACCCAGACAGGCTGTTTGATACAGGGTTTAACCCAAGGTCCACCAGACAGGCTGTTTGATACAGGGTTTAACCCAGACAGGATGTTTGATACAGGGTTTAACCCAGACAGGATGTTTGATACAGGGTTTAACCCAGACAGGATGTTTGATACAGGGTTTAACCCAGACAGGTTGTTTGATACAGGGTTTAACCCTCCACCAGACAGGCTGTTTGATACAGGGTTTAACCAGACAGGATGGTTTGATACAGGGTTTAACCCAGGATGTTTGATACAGGGTTTAACCCAGACAGGCTGTTTGATACAGGGTTTAACCCTCCACCAGACAGGCTGTTTGATACAGGGTTTAACCCAGACAGGCTGTTTGATACAGGGTTTAACCCAGACAGGATGTTTGATACAGGGTTTAACCCTCCACCAGACAGGATGTTTGATACAGGGTTTAACCCAGACAGGATGTTTGATACAGGGTTTAACCCAGACAGGATGTTTGATACAGGGTTTAACCCAGACAGGCTGTTTGATACAGGGTTTAACCAGACAGGCTGTTTGATACAGGGGTTTAACCCACCAGACAGGCTGTTTGATACAGGGTTTAACCCAGACAGGATGTTTGATACAGGGTTTAACCCTCCACCAGACAGGCTGTTTGATACAGGGTTTAACCCAGACAGGCTGTTTGATACAGGGTTTAACCCAGACAGGATGTTTGATACAGGGTTTAACCCAGACAGGATGTTTGATACAGGGTTTAACCCTCCACCAGACAGGCTGTTTGATACAGGGTTTAACCCAGACAGGATGTTTGATACAGGGTTTAACCCTCCACCAGACAGGCTGTTTGATACAGGGTTTAACCCAGACAGGATGTTTGATACAGGGTTTAACCCAGACAGGCTGTTTGATACAGGGTTTAACCCAGACAGGATGTTTGATACAGGGGTTTAACCCAGACAGGATATTTGATACAGGGTTTAACCCTCCACCAGACAGGATGTTTGATACAGGGTTTAACCCTCCACCAGACAGGATGTTTGATACAGGGTTTAACCCAGACAGGATGTTTGATACAGGGTTTAACCCAGACAGGCTGTTTGATACAGGGTTTAACCCTCCACCCAGACAGGCTGTTTGATACAGGGTTTAACCCTCAGGATGTTTGATACCCCAGACAGGATGTTTGATACAGGGTTTAACCCTCCACCAGACAGGCTGTTTGATACAGGGTTTAACCCAGACAGGATGTTTGATACAGGGTTTAACCCAGACAGGATGTTTGATACAGGGTTTAACCCCCACCAGACAGGATGTTTGATACAGGGTTTAACCCAGACAGGATGTTTGATACAGGGTTTAACCCAGACAGTCTGTTTGATACAGGGTTTAACCCTCCACCAGACAGGCTGTTTGATACAGGGTTTAACCCAGACAGGATGTTTGATACAGGGTTTAACCCAGACAGGATGTTTGATACAGGGTTTAACCCAGACAGGATGTTTGATACAGGGTTTAACCCTCCACCAGACAGGATGTTTGATACAGGGTTTAACCCAGACAGGATGTTTGATACAGGGTTTAACCCAGACAGGATGTTTGATACAGGGTTTAACCCAGACAGGATGTTTGATACAGGGTTTAACCCTCCACCAGACAGGCTGTTTGATACAGGGTTTAACCCAGACAGGATGTTTGATACAGGGTTTAACCCTCCACCAGACAGGTTGTTTGATACAGGGTTTAACCCAGACAGGATGTTTGATACAGGGTTTAACCCAGACAGGATGTTTGATACAGGGTTTAACCCTCCACCAGACAGGCTGTTTGATACAGGGTTTAACCCCCACCAGACAGGCTGTTTGATACAGGGTTTAACCCAGACAGGCTGTTTGATACAGGGTTTAACCCACCAGACAGGATGTTTGATACAGGGTTTAACCCAGACAGGATGTTTGATACAGGGTTTAACCCAGACAGGCTGTTTGATACAGGGTTTAACCCTCCACCAGACAGGCTGTTTGATACAGGGTTTAACCCAGACAGGTTGTTTGATACAGGGTTTAACCCTCCACCAGACAGGCTGTTTGATACAGGGTTTAACCCAGACAGGATGTTTGATACAGGGTTTAACCCCTCCACCAGACAGGCTGTTTGATACAGGGTTTAACCCAGACAGGTTAGTTTGATACAGGGTTTAACCCAGACAGGATGTTTGATACAGGGTTTAACCCAGACAGGATGTTTGATACAGGGCTTTAACCCTCCACCAGACAGGCTGTTTGATACAGGTTTAACCCAGACAGGATGTTTGATACAGGGTTTAACCCTCCACCAGACAGGCTGTTTGATACAGGGCTTAACCCAGACAGGGAAGTTTGATACAGGGTTTAACCCCCACCAGACAGGCTGTTTGATACAGGGTTTAACCTAGACAGGATGTTTGGAGCTACAGGCTTAACCCAGACAAGGATGTTTGATACAGGGTTTAACCTCCACCAGACAGGCTGTTTGATACAGGGTTTAACCCTCCACCAGACAGGCTGTTTGATACAGGGTTTAACCCAGACAGGCTGTTTGATACAGGGTTTAACCCAGACAGGCTGTTTGATACAGGGTTTAACCCTCCACCAGACAGGTTGCTTGATACAGGGTTTAACCTGAGACAGGCTGCTTGATACAGGGTTTAACCCAGACAGGATAAGTTGATACAGGGTTTAACCCTCCACCAGACAGGCTGTTTGATACAGGGTTTAACCCAGACAGGATGTTTGATACAGGGTTTAACCCAGACAGGATGTTTGATACAGGGTTTAACCCTCCACCAGACAGGCTGTTTGATACAGGGTTTAACCCAGACAGGATGTTTGATACAGGGTTTAACCCAGACAGGCTGTTTGATACAGGGTTTAACCCTCCACCAGACAGGCTGTTTGATACAGGGTTTAACCCAGACAGGTTGTTTGATACAGGGTTTAACCCAGACAGGATGTTTGATACAGGGTTTAACCCAGACAGGATGTTTGATACAGGGCTTAACCCTCCACCAGACAGGCTGTTTGATACAGGGTTTAACCCAGACAGGATGTTTGATACAGGGTTTAACCCTCCACCAGACAGGCTGTTTGATACAGGGTTTAACCCAGACAGGATGTTGGATACAGGGTTTAACCCTCCACCAGACAGGCTGTTTGATACAGGGTTTAACCCAGACAGGATGTTTGATACAGGGTTTAACCCTCCACCAGACAGGCTGTTTGATACAGGGTTTAACCCAGACAGGATGTTTGATACAGGGCTTAACCCAGACAGGATGTTTGATACAGGGTTTAACCCTCCACCAGACAGGCTGCTTGATACAGGGTTTAACCCTCCACCAGACAGGCTGTTTGATACAGGGTTTAACCCAGACAGGCTGTTTGATACAGGGTTTAACCTCCACCAGACAGGGGTGTTTGATACAGGGCTTAACCCAGACAGGATGTTTGATACAGGGTTTAACCCAGACAGGCTGTTTGATACAGGGTTTAACCCTCCACCAGACAGGCCAGTTTGATACAGGCTTCAACCCAGACAGGATGTTTGATACAGGGTTTAACCCAGACAGGTTGTTTGATACAGGGTTTAACCCTCCACCAGACAGGCTGTTTGATACAGGGTTTAACCCAGACAGGATGTTTGATACAGGGTTTAACCCTCCACCAGACAGACTGTTTGATACAGGGTTTAACCCAGACAGGCTGCTTGATACAGGGTTTAACCCTCCACCAGACAGGCTGTTTGATACAGGGTTTAACCCAGACAGGTTGCTTGATACAGGGTTTAACTTCCACCAGACAGGCTGTTTGATACAGGGTTTAACTCAGACAGGCTGTTTGATACAGGGTTTAACCCAGACAGGATAAGTTTGATACAGGGTTTAACCCCCACCAGACAGGCTGTTTGATACAGGGTTTAACCTCTCCACCAGACAGGCTGTTTGATACAGGGTTTAACCCAGGACAGGTTGTTTGATACAGGGTTTAACCCAGACAGGATGTTTGATACAGGGTTTAACCAGACAGGCTGTTTGATACAGGGTTTAACCTTATGACAGGCTGTTTGATACAGGGTTTAACCCTCCACCAGACAGGTTGTTTGATACAGGGTTTAACCTTCCACCAGACAGGCTGTTTGATACAGGGTTTAACCCAGACAGGGATGTTTGATACAGGGTTTAACCCAGACAGGATGTTTGATACAGGGTTTAACTCACAGGCTTGCTTGATACAGGGTTTAACCCTCCACCAGACAGGCTGTTTGATACAGGGTTTAACCTAGACAGGCTGTTTGATACAGGGTTTAACCCAGACAGGAGGCTTGATACAGGGTTTAACCCTCCACCAGACAGGTTGTTTGATACAGGGTTTAACCCAGACAGGATGTTTGATACAGGGTTTAACCCTCCACCAGACAGGCTGTTTGATACAGGGTTTAACCCTCCACCAGACAGGCTGCTTGATACAGGGTTTAACCCAGACAGGGATGTTTGATACAGGGTTTAACCTCCACCAGACAGGCTGCTTGATACAGGGTTTAACCCAGACAGGATGTTTGATACAGGGTTTAACCCAGACAGATGTTTGATACAGGGTTTAACCCTCCACCAGACAGGGGTTGTTTGATACAGGGTTTAACCCAGACAGGCTGTTTGATACAGGGTTTAACCCTCCACCAGACAGGCTGTTTGATACAGGGTTTAACCCAGACAGGATGTTTGATACAGGGTTTAACCCCTCCACCAGACAGGTTGTTTGATACAGGGTTTAACCCAGACAGGATGTTTGATAGGGTTTAACCCAGACAGGCTGTTTGATACAGGGTTTAACCCAGACAGGATGTTTGATACAGGGTTTAACCTCCACCAGACAGGCTGTTTGATACAGGGTTTAACCCTCCACCAGACAGGATGTTTGATACAGGGTTTAACCCAGACAGGATGTTTGATACAGGGTTTAACCCAGACAGGCTGTTTGGATACAGGGTTTAACCCAGACAGGATGTTTGATACAGGGTTTAACCCAGACAGATGTTTGATACAGGGTTTAACCCCTCCACCAGACAGGCTGTTTGATACAGGGTTTAACCCAGACAGGATGTTTGATACAGGGTTTAACTTCCACTGTGATTAGGCTGCTTGATACAGGGTTTAACCCAGACAGGATGTTTGATACAGGGTTTAACCCTCCACCAGACAGGTTGTTTGATACAGGGTTTAACCCAGACAGGATGTTTGATACAGGGTTTAACCCTCCACCAGACAGGCTGTTTGATACAGGGTTTAACCCTCCACCAGACAGGTTGCTTGATACAGGGTTTAACCAGACAGGCTGTTTGATACAGGGTTTAACCCAGACAGGATGTTTGATACAGGTTTAACCTCCACCAGACAGGCTGTTTGATACAGGGTTTAACCCTCCACCAGACAGGTTGTTTGATACAGGGTTTAACCCAGACAGGATGTTTGATACAGGGCTTAACCCAGACAGGCTGTTTGATACAGGGTTTAACCCTCCACCAGACAGGCTGTTTGATACAGGGTTTAACCCAGACAGGATGTTTGATACAGGGTTTAACCCAGACAGGCTGTTTGATACAGGTTTAACCCAGACAGGCTGTTTGATACAGGGTTTAACCCTCCACCAGACAGGCTGTTTGATACAGGGTTTAACCCAGACAGGATGTTTGATACAGGGTTTAACCCTCCACCAGACAGGCTGTTTGATACAGGGTTTAACCCAGACAGGATGTTTGATACAGGTTTAACCTAGACAGGCTGTTTGATACAGGGCTTAACCCCTCCACCAGACAGGCTGTTTGATACAGGGTTTAACCCTCCACCAGACAGGCTGTTTGATACAGGGTTTAACCAGACAGGATGTTTGATAATAGGGTTTAACCCAGACAGGCTGTTTGATACAGGGTTTAACCCTCCACCAGACAGGATGTTTGATACAGGGTTTAACCCAGACAGGCTGCTTGATACAGGGTTTAACCCAGACAGGTTGCTTGATACAGGGCTTAACCCAGACAGGATGTTTGATACAGGGCTTAACCCAGACAGGCTGTTTGATACAGGGTTTAACCCAGACAGGCTGTTTGGATACAGGGTTTAACCCCTCCACCAGACAGGCTGTTTGATACAGGGTTTAACTCAGACAGGCTGTTTGATACAGGGTTTAACCCAGACAGGCTGTTTGATACAGGGTTTAACCCAGACAGGCTGTTTGATACAGGGTTTAACCCAGACAGGATGTTTGATACAGGGTTTAACCCAGACAGGCTGTTTGATACAGGGTTTAACCTAGACAGGCTGTTTGATACAGGGTTTAACCCAGACAGGCTGTTTGATACAGGGTTTAACCCAGACAGGATGTTTGATACAGGGTTTAACCCAGACAGGCTGTTTGATACAGGGTTTAACCCAGACAGGCTGCTTGATACAGGGTTTAACCCTCCACCAGACAGGCTGTTTGATGGCTAGGCTTAACCTCCACCAGGCCGCTCGTTCCTCCTACTCTAATATTTTTGGATTATCAACATCTGAGACAACGTGAGGGAGAGAGAGAGAATTAGAGAGACAAGGTTAAGGAGGGGAGAGAGAATTAGAGACAAGGTGGAGGGGAGAGAGAATTAGAGATAAGGTGGAGAGAGAATTAGGAGGTTAAAGGGGAGAGAGAATTAGGAGAGAAGGTGGAGGAGAGAGAATTAGAGAGAAGGTGGAGGGGAGAAAGAGAGAGAATTAGAGAGAATGTGGAGGAGAGAGAGATTAGAGAGACAAGGTGGGGGAGGAGAGAGAGAGACAAGGTGGAGGAGAGAGAGAATTAGAGAGACAAGGTGGAGGAGAGAGAATTAGAGACAAGGTGGAGGAGAGAGAATTAGAGAGAAGGTGGAGGAGAGAGAGAACTAGAGAGACATGGTGGGGGGAGAGAGAGAATTAGAGAGACAAGGTGGAGGAGAGAGAGAGAATTAGAGAGAAGGTGGAGGAGAGAGAGAATTAGAGAGACAAGGTGGGGGGAGAGAGAGAATTAGAGAGACAAGGTGGAGGAGAGAGAGAATTAGAGAGAAGGTGGAGGAGAGAGAGAATTAGAGAGAAGGTGGAGGAGAGAGAATTAGAGAGAAGGTGGAGGAAAGAGAGAGAATTAGAGAGACAAGGGGAGAGAGAGAGAATTAGAGACAAGGTGGAGGAGAGAGAATTAGAGACACGGTGGAGGAGAGAGAGAGAATTAGAGACAAGGTGGAGGAGAGAGAAAGAATTGAAGAGACAAGGGAGGAGGAGACAGACCAACAGAGTAAGACTGGAGGAAAGAGAGAGAATTGATCACAAGGTGAACCACAACACCCACTGACAAGGTGATAGAAGAGAGGGGAGGTGGAGGATACAGAGAACTAGAGAGACAGGCTGTTTGATACAGGGTTTAACCAGACAGGATGTTTGATACAGGGGTTTAACCCAGACAGGATGTTTGATACAGGGTTTAACCCAGACAGGATGTTTGGAGAGAGGGTTTAAGAGACAGGTGGTTTGATACAGGGTTTAACCCTCCACCAGACAGGCTGGTTTGAGGAGGGAGAGGAATTAACCCAGACAGGATGGGAGGAAAGAGAGAGCATTAACCCAGACAGGATGTTTGATACAGGGTTTAACCCAGAGACAGGTTGAGGGGATAGAGAATTAGAGAGAAGACAGGATGTTTGATACAGGGTTTAACCCAGACAGGATGTTTGATACAGGGTTTAACCCAGAGATGGTGGAGGGGAGAGGGTTTAACCCAGACAGGTGGTTTGATACAGGGAAGTTTAACCTCCAGAGACAGGCTGTTTGAGAGGGAATTTAACCCAGACAGGTGTTTGATACAGGGTTTAACCCAGAGATGTTTGATACAGGGTTAACCCAGACAGGCTGTTTGATACAGGGTTTAACCCTCCACCAGACAGGCTGTTTGATACAGGGGTTTAACCTAGACAGGTTTTGGATACAGGGAGGAACCCAGACAGGATGTTTGATACAGGGTTTAACCCAGACAGACCAACAGGATGTTTGATACAGGGTTTGAGCTGCACCAATGATTGATTGAACGGGTTTAACCACAGACAGGCTGTTTGATACAGTGATTTAACCTAGACAGGTTGTTTGATTACAGGGTTTAACCCTCCACCAGACAGGCTGTTTGATACAGGGGTTTAACCCAGACAGGATGTTTGATACAGGGTTTAACCCTCCACCAGACAGGCTGTTTGATACAGGGTTTAACCTCTCCACAGGCTGTTTGATACAGGGTTTAACCCTCCACCAGACAGGCTGTTTGATACAGGGTTTAACCCTCCACCAGACAGGCTGTTTGATACAGGGTTTAACCTCCACCAGACAGGCTGTTTGATACAGGGTTTAACCCACCAGACAGGATGTTTGATACAGGGTTTAACCTCAACCAGACAGGCTGTTTGATACAGGGTTTAACCCTCCACCAGACAGGCTGTTTGATACAGGGTTTAACCCTGTTTGATACAGGGTTTAACCCAGACAGGATGTTTGATACAGGGTTTAACCCTCCACCAGACAGGCTGTTTGATACAGGGTTTAACCCAGACAGGCTGTTTGATACAGGGTTTAACCAGACAGGCTGTTTGATACAGGGTTTAACCCAGACAGGATGTTTGATACAGGGTTTAACCCTCCACCAGACAGGTTGTTTGATACAGGGTTTAACCAGACAGGCTGTTTGATACAGGGTTTAACCCAGACAGGCTGTTTGATACAGGGTTTAACCCACCAGACAGGCTGTTTGATACAGGGTTTAACCCTCCACCAGACAGGCTGTTTGATACAGGGTTTAACCCACCAGACAGGATGTTTGATACAGGGTTTAACCCAGACAGGATGTTTGATACAGGGTTTAACCCAGACAGGCTGTTTGATACAGGGTTTAACCCAGACAGGCTGTTTGATACAGGGTTTAACCCAGACAGGCTGTTTGATACAGGGTTTAACCCAGACAGGATGTTTGATACAGGGTTTAACCCAGACAGGCTGTTTGATACAGGGTTTTAACCCAGACAGGATGTTTGATACAGGGTTTAACCCAGACAGGATGTTTGATACAGGGTTTAACTCAGACAGGATGTTTGATACAGGGTTTAACCCAGACAGGCTGTTTGATACAGGGTTTTAACCCAGACAGGATGTTTGATACAGGGTTTTAACCCAGACAGGCTGTTTGATACAGGGTTTTAACCCAGACAGGATGTTTGATACAGGGTTTAACCCTCCACCAGACAGGTTGTTTGATACAGGGTTTAACCCAGACAGGATGTTTGATACAGGTGTTTAACCCAGACAGGATGTTTGATACAGGGTTTAACCCTCCACCAGACAGGCTGTTTGATACAGGGTTTAACACTCCACCAGACAGGCTGTTTGATACAGGGTTTAACACTCCACCAGGCCGTTCGTTCCTCCTACTCTAATCTTTTTGGATTATCATCATCTGAGACCAGAACGACAGGAGTCCCTTCCCCTGCCTGCTATCATCTAGCACATTCTACAGGTAATTACTTTCTCTCCTCTCTCTCTGTCCATCTCCCTCTCTCTCAATCATATCCACCACTCTCTCTCTCCACCTCTCAATCATATCTCCCTCTATCCTATCCACTCTACTTCTTATCCATATCTCCCTCACTCTCTCTATCCCCTCTCCTCT
This sequence comes from Oncorhynchus masou masou, assembly GCF_036934945.1. Taxonomy (NCBI): domain Eukaryota; kingdom Metazoa; phylum Chordata; class Actinopteri; order Salmoniformes; family Salmonidae; genus Oncorhynchus; species Oncorhynchus masou. Next base: position 19,458 of record NW_027010089.1, read on the forward strand.
CTCTATCCATATCTCTCTCTCCCCTCTATCCCTCCTATCCATATCTCCCTCTCTCTCTCCCTCTATCCATATCTCCCTCTCTCCTCCTCTCTATCCATATCTCCCTCTCTATCCATATCTCACTCTCCATCCATATCTCACTCTCTCTCTCTATCCATATCTCCCTCTCTCCCTCTATCCATATCTCCCTCTCTCTCTCTATCCATATCTCCCTCTCTCCCTATCCATATCTCCCTCTCCCTCTATTCATCTCCCGCGCTCCATATCTCCCTCTCTCCCTCTCTATCCATATCCCTCTCCCCTCTCTCTATCCATATCTCTATCCATATCTCCCTCTCTCCCGCTCTCCCTCTCTATCCATATCTCCCTCTCTCTATCCATATCTCCCCCTCTCTCTATCCATATCTCCCTCTCCCATAACTCTCTCTCTCCCTCTCTCCCTCTATCCATATCTCCCTCTCCCTCTATCCATATCTCCCTCTCTCCTCTCTCCCTATCCATATCTCCCTCTATCCATATCTCCCTCTATCCCTCTATCCATATATCCCTCTCTCTATCCATATCTCTATCCATATCTCCCTCTCTCCCGCTTCCTTCATCCATCTCCCTCTCTCCCTCCTCCATCCATAACTCCCTCTCTCTCTCCATATCTCCCTCTCTATCCATATCTCCCTCTCTCTATCCATATCTCCCTCTCTCCCATCCATCTCTCTTTATCCATCCCTTTATCCATATCTCCTCCCCCCTCCATCCATATCTCCCTCTCACTCTCTCTATTCCTATCTCCCCTCTCCCTCTCTCTATCCATATCTCCATCTCTCTCTATCCATATCTCCCTCTCCTCTCTCTCCCTCTCTCTCTATCCATATCTCCCTCTCTCCCCTCTCTATCCATATCTCCCCTCTATCCATATCTCCCTCTCTCTCCATATCTCCCTCCTCTCCCTCTCTCTATCCATATCTCCTCTCCATATATCCCTCTATCCATATCTCCCTCTCCTTCTCTCCTCTCTCTATCCATATCTCCTCTCCCTCTCCCTCTCTATCCATATCTCCCTGGGATCCATATCCCTACATATCTTGATCCATATCTCTCCTATCTCATTATCTCTAAGGGATATCCCTCTCCTATCCATATCTCCTCATCCATATCTCCCCTCTCTATCCATATCTGTGTTTCCCTATGTGTCTATCCATATCTTCTCTCTATCCATATCTCCCTCTCTATCCATATCTCTCTCTATCCATATCTTGGTATCTCTGCCTCTATCCATATCTCTGTCCTCCCTGTCTCTATCCATATCTCCTCTCTCCCTCTCTCTGTCCATATCTCCCTCTCTATCCATACCTGTGTGCAACCACATCCAAATCCATATCAGAAGGGCTCCCCTTCTAACTCTGAAAGGATCCATATCTCCCCCTCAAATATGGGAATCCATATCTCCCCCTAACACAACCATCTCCATATCTCCCCTCTCTATCCATATCTCCCTCTCTCTCTCTGCCTCTCTGCCTCTATCCATTGTCCCAAGATCCATATCTCCCTCTCTCCCTCTCTCTATCCATATCTCCCTTTATCCATATCTCATTCATTGATCCATATCTCCCTGATGTATCCATATCTCCCTCCTTGAATTGAAAACCACTTTGACAGTCTTCAGAATCCCAACCACATGGCCAACCCATCTGTGGCGGGGTTAGGACCATATTCACTTTGTTCAGACCCCCAGATGTTGCAGTCTCATTGGCTGCTTACATTGAGAATTCCCCTGTATGAGTGTATGAGAGCGTGTGTTACGCCCCTGAATTAATCATAAGAATGAATGAAAGTGATTAGGGTCAAAGATGGGAATATTACGCCTGAATTCCACGATCCATAGAATCCCAATGACAGTGTGTGCCATTGTCCCAAGAGAATAATATTTACGCACCATTCCTTGAATTAATCCATATCTGAATGACCTCTGTGTGGCCAACATGTGTGTTAGTATCCATGGCATCTCCCTTGGCTGTTTACATTGAGAATTCATTCTCCACACTCCCCCTCAATGAAGAATGATATATTCCTACACAGTTTGATCAGGATGGTAGATCATGTCATTACGGACCTGACTTAAGGAAGAATGAATGACAGTGTGTGTATGAGAGCGTGTGTGTTACGCCTGAATTAATGAAGAATCATTCACTGTGTTGAGACCTGAGACAGATGTTGGTTGGAATTAATGAAGAATGAATGACAGTGTGTGTGTGAGAGAGTGTGTGTGTACGTGTGTGTAATGAAGAATGAATGACAGTGTGTGTGTGAGAGTGTGTGTTTACGCCCCATGAATTAATGAGGAATGAATGACAGTGTGTGTGTCAGAGAGTGTGTGTTTACGCGCCATGGTAACACAACATCTCCACGACGACAGAGTCCCAACGCTACTGGTTGTTGCCATTGTCCCAAGAGCCCATCTTTTCAATTCAAGAATGAATGACAGTGATGTGAATATAATTGATTGAATTGAAAACCAATGAATTGAACTGAAGAATGAATGAACATGGTCGGGGTTAGGACCCTATTGGCAACAGTCTCATTGGCTGAATTACATTGAGAATGAATTCTCCACACTCAACTTCAAAGGTCACTGTCTGTTTATTGCCTGAATTAATGAACACAGTTTATGATCAGGATGGTGTGAGCACAGAGGCTGAGGGACCTGACTTAATGAAGAATGAATGACAGTGTATGTGAGAGTGAGTGTGTTTACGCCCTGAATTAATGAAGAATGAATGACAGTGTGTGTGTGAGAGTGTGTGTGTTTACGCCCTGAATTAATGAAGAATGAATGACAGTGTGTGTGTGAGAGCGTGTTTTACGCCCCTGAATTAATGAAGAATGAATGACAGTGTGTGTGAGAGCGTGTTTTACGCCCCTGAATTAATGAAGAATGAATGACAGTGTGTGTGTGAGAGCGTGTGTTTACGCCCCTGAATTAATGAAGAATGAATGACAGTGTGTGTGTGTGAGAGCGTGTGTTTTACGCCCCTGAATTAATGAAGAATGAATGACAGTGTGTGTGTGAGAGCGTGTGTTTACGCCCCTGAATTAATGAAGAATGAATGACAGTGTGTGTGTGTGAGAGCGTGTGTTTTCGCCCTGAATTAATGAAGAATGAATGACAGTGTGTGTGTGTGAGAGCGTGTGTTTACGCCCCTGAATTAATGAAGAATGAATGACAGTGTGTGTGTGAGAGCGTGTGTTTACGCCCCTGAATTAATGAAGAATGAATGACAGTGTGTGTGTGAGAGCGTGTGTTTACGTCCCTGAATTAATGAAGAATGAATGACAGTGTGTGTGTGAGAGCGTGTGTTTACGCCCCTGAATTAATGAAGAATGAATGACAGTGTGTGTGTGAGAGCGTGTGTTTACGCCCCTGAATTAATGAAGAATGAATGACAGTGTGTGTGTGTGAGAGCGTGTGTTTACGCCCCTGAATTAATGAAGAATGAATGACAGTGTGTGTGTGAGAGCGTGTGTTTACGCCCCTGAATTAATGAAGAATGAATGACAGTGTGTGTGTGTGAGAGCGTGTGTTTACGCCCCTGAATTAATGAAGAATGAATGACAGTGTGTGTGTGTGTGTGTGAGAGAGTGTGTTTACGCCCCTGAATTAATGAAGAATGAATGACAGTGTGTGTGTGAGAGAGTGTGTTTACGCCCCTGAATTAATGAAGAATGAATGACAGTGTGTGTGTGAGAGCGTGTGTTTACGCCCCTGAATTAATGAAGAATGAATGACAGTGTGTGTGTGAGAGCGTGTGTTTACGCCCCTGAATTAATGAAGAATGAATGACAGTGTGTGTGAGAGAGCGTGTGTTTACGCCCCTGAATTAATGAAGAATGAATGACAGTGTGTGTGTGAGAGCGTGTTTTACGCCCCTGAATTAATGAAGAATGAATGACAGTGTGTGTGTGAGAGCGTGTGTTACGCCCCTGAATTAATGAAGAATGAATGACAGTGTGTGTGTGAGAGAGCGTGTGTTTACGCCCCTGAATTAATGAAGAATGAATGACAGTGTGTGTGTGAGAGCGTGTGTTTACGCCCCTGAATTAATGAAGAATGAATGACAGTGTGTGTGTGAGAGAGTGTGTTTACGCCCCTGAATTAATGAAGAATGAATGACAGTGTGTGTGTGTGAGACGCTGTGTTTACACCCCTGAATTAATGAAGAATGAATGACAGTGTGTGTGTGAGAGCGTGTGTTTACGCCCCTGAATTAATGAAGAATGAATGACAGTGTGTGTGTGAGAGCGTGTGTTTACGCCCCTGAATTAATGAAGAATGAATGACAGTGTGTGTGTGAGAGAGTGTGTTTACGCCCCTGAATTAATGAAGAATGAATGACAGTGTGTGTGTGTGAGAGCGTGTGTTTACACCCCTGAATTAATGAAGAATGAATGACAGTGTGTGTGTGAGAGCGTGTGTTTACGCCCCTGAATTAATAAGGGGACGGAATAGAGGCGGCTCTCTCTCTGTTCATTATATACTGTGGGAGGATAAGACACAGATTTGAACAACCTGGAGGGAAAATAAGGAGAGGAGGGAGAAGAGGAGGGATAAGGAGAGGGAGGGACAAGGAGAGGAGGGATAAGGAGAGGGAGGGGAGAAGAGGAGGGATAAGGAGAGGGAGGGACAAGGAGAGGAGGGATAAGGAGAGGGAGGGGAGAAGAGGAGGGATAAGGAGAGGGAGGGACAAGAGAGAGGAGGGATAAGGAGAGGGAGGGGAGAAGAGGGAGGGATAAGGAGAGGGAGGGACAAGGAGAGGAGGGATAAGGAGAGGGAGGGACAAGGAGAGGAGGGATAAGGAGAGAGGGAGGGACAAGGAGAGGAGGGATAAGGAGAGGGAGGGGAGAAGAGGAGGGATAAGGAGAGGGAGGGACAAGGAGAGGAGGGATAAGGAGGAGGGAGGGAGAAGAGGAGGGATAAGGAGAGGGAGGGACAAGGAGAGGAGGGATAAGGAGAGGGAGGGGAGAAGAGGAGGGATAAGGAGAGGGAGGGACAAGGAGAGGAGGGATAAGGAGAGGGAGGGGAGAAGAGGAGGGATAAGGAGAGGGAGGGACAAGGAGAGGAGGGATAAGGAGAGGGAGGGGAGAAGAGGAGGGATAAGGAGAGGAGGGGAGAAGAGGAGGGATAAGGAGAGGGAGGGATAAGGAGAGGGAGGGATAAGGAGAGGGAGGGAGAAGAGGAGGGATAAGGAGAGGGAGGGACAAGGAGAGGAGGGATAAGGAGAGGGAGGGACAAGGAGAGGAGGGATAAGGAGAGGGAGGGGAGAAGAGGAGGGATAAGGAGAGGAGGGGAGAAGAGGAGGGATAAGGAGAGGGAGGGACAAGGAGAGGAGGGATAAGGAGAGGGAGGGGAGAAGAGGAGGGATAAGGAGAGGAGGGGAGAAGAGGAGGGATAAGGAGAGGGAGGGACAAGGAGAGGAGGGATAAGGAAAGGGAGGGGAGATGAGGAGGGATAAGGAGAGGGAGGGACAAGGAGAGGAGGGATAAGGAGAGGGAGGGAGAAGAGGAGGGATAAGGAGAGGGGAGAAGAGGAGGGATAAGGAGAGGGAGGGACAAGGAGAGGAGGGATAAGGAGAGGAGGGGAGAAGAGGAGGGATAAGGAGAGGAGGGATAAGGAGAAGAGGGGAGAAGAGGAGGGATAAGGAGAGGGAGGGATAAGGAGAGGAGGGATAAGGAGAGGGAGGGACAAGGAGAGGGAGGGACAAGGAGAGGGAGGAGAAGAGAGGAGGGATAAGGAGAGGGAGGGACAAGGAGAGGAGGGATAAGGAGAGGAGGGGAGAAGATGAGGGATAAGGAGAGGAGGGATAAGGAGAGGAGGGGAGAAGAGGAGGGATAAGGAGAGGGAGGGGAGAAGAGGAGGGATAAGGAGAGGGAGGGATAAGGAGAGGAGGGTAGGAGGGGGATAAGGAGAGGGAGGGAGAGAGAGGAGGGATAAGGAGAGGGAGGGAGAAGGAGAGGGGAGGGAGGGAGGAGAGATAAGGAGGAGGGAGGGAGGAGAGATAAGGAGAGGGAGGGAGAAGAGGAGGGATAAGGAGAGGGAGGGAGAAGAGGGAGGGATAAGGAGAGGGAGGGAGAAGGAGGGAGAAGGAGAGGAGGGAGGGAGGGAGGAGAGATAAGGAGAGGGAGGGATAAGGAGAGGGATAAGGAGAGGGAGGGAGAAGAGGAGGGATAAGGGAGAGGGAGAAGAGGAGGGATAAGGAGAGGAGAAGAGGGAGGGATAAGGAGGAGGGAGGGAGGAGGGAGGGAGGAGAGGAGGGATAAGGAGAGGGAGGGAGAAGGAGGGATAAGGAGGAGAGGGAGGAGAGGAGAGGAGGGATAAGGAGAGGAGAGGGAGAAGGAGGAGAGGGATAAGGAGAGGGAGGGAGAAGAGGAGGGATAGAGGAGGAGAAGAGGAGGGATGGAGGAGGAGAGGAGGGATAAGGAGAGGGAGGGAGAAGAGGAGGGATAAGGGAGGGAGGAGGAGGAGGGATAAGGAGAGGGAGGGATAAGGAGAGGGAGGGAGAAGGAGGAGGGAGAGAGGAGAAGGAGGGAGAGAGAGGAGGGAGGAGAGGAGAGGAGAAGGAGGAGAGGAGGGATAAGGAGGAGGGAGGGAGGAGGAGGAGAGGATAAGGAGAGGGAGGGAGAAGGAGAGGAGAAGGAGAGAGGAGGAGATAAGGAGAGGAGGGAGAGGAGGGAGAGAGGGAGGGATAAGGAGAGGAGGAGGGATAAGGAGAGGGAGGAGAAGAGGGAGGAGAGGAGGGATAAGGAGAGGGAGGGAGGAGGGATAAGGAGAGGGAGGGAGGAGAGGGAGGAGAGGAGGGAGGAGAGGAGGGATAAGGAGAGGGAGGGAGGAGGGATAAGGAGAGGGAGGGAGGAGAGGAGGGATAAGGAGAGGGAGGAGAGGAAAGGAGGAGAGGAGTGGAGGGAAAAGGAGGGAGGGAGGAGAGATAAGGAGAAGAGGGAAGAGAGGAGAGAGAAGAGGAAGGGAGGAGTGAAGGAGGGGGATTTCCCCTGAACAGAACACCCTGCCTGCCTGCCTGCCTGCCTCTCCCTCTCTCTCTCTGCCTGCCTCTCTCTCTGCCTGCCTGTCTCTCTGCCTGCCTGTCTCTCTGCCTGCCTGTCTCTCTGCCTGCCTGTCTCTCTGCCTGCCTGTCTCTCTGCCTGCCTGTCTCCCTCCATCCTTATTTGAAGCCCAGTCAGCAATAGGAAGTATTGATGCAAGCTAATCCTGTAGTGTAGCCACTTACTGACGGTGACGTCTTCCACGTTTCAATGCAGAGAGAAAAATAACATGAGGAGAGAGAGAGGGAGAAACACAGAAAGGGAGTAGCAGACCTACCCTGGAAGGTCCTCTGTAGAGACATCGTAGCTGGTCCCAGGACTGACTCTGAGGAGGGAGAAGGAGAAGAGGGATAAGGAGGGAGGGAGGAGAGGAGGGATAAGGAGAGGGAGGGAGGAGAGGGAGGGATAAGGGGAGAGGGAGGGGAGGGAAGAGGGATAAGGAGAGGGAGGGATAAGGAGAGGGAGGGATAAGGAGAGGGAGGGGAGAAGGAGAGGGATAAGGGGAGAGGGAGGGATAAGGAGGATAAGGAGAGGGAGGAGAAGGAGGGATAAGGAGAGGGAGGAGAAGGAGGGATAAGAGAGGGAGGGAGAAGGAGGGATAAGGAGAGGGAGGGAGAAGGGAGGGATAAGGAGAGGGAGGGAGGAGGGATAAGGAGAGGGAGGGAGGAGGGATAAGGAGAGGGAGGGAGAAGGGAGAGGGAGGGATGAAGGGGAGAGGGAGGGAGGAGAGGAGGGATAAGGGAGAGGGGAGGAGAAGGAGAGATAAGGAGAGGGAGGGAGGAGGAGGAGGAGGTGAGGAAGGGAGAGGAAGGGAGAAGGATAGAGGAGAGGGAGAAGAGGAGGGGGAGAAGGAGAGGGAGGGAGACTATCCACGTCTCTCATCTCTAGGACACTATCCACATCTCTAGGACACTATCCTCATCTCTAGGACACTATCCTCATCTCTAGGACACTATCCTCATCTCTCCACTATCCTCATCTCTCATCTCTCCACTCTGCCTGCATCCTCATCTCCAGGACACTATCCACATCTCTGGACACCATCCACATCTCCCGGACACTATCCACATCTCTCTGGACACTATCCACATCTCTGGACACTATCCTCATCTCTAGGACACTGTCCTCATCTCTAGGACACTATCCTCATCTCTATCTCCAGGACACTATCCTCATCTCTAGGACACCATCCATCCTCATATCCACATCTCTCATCTCTGCCTGCCTATCCACTCTCCAGGACACTCCACATCTCTAGGACACTATCCACATCTCTAGGACACTATCCACATCTCTCCACATCTCTCACACTATCCACATCTCTCATCTCCAGGACACTATCCACATCTCTAGGACACTATCCACATCTCTAGGACACTATCAGCATCTCTAGGACACTATTGATCTCAAGCATCTCTGGACACTATCCACATCTCTCATCTCTGCAGGACACCATCCATCAGGAGGAGAGGAGAAACCAGGACACTATCCACATCTCTGGAATCTCCAGGACACTATCCCATCTGACATCTCTAGGACACCATCCACGTCTCATCTCTAGGACACCTATCCCCATCTCTCATCTCTTGGACACCATCCACATCTCAGGACATCCAGGACACATCCACATCTCTAGGACACTATCCATCTCAGGACACTATCCACATCTCCAGGACACCATCCACATCTCCAGGACACTATCCCCATCTCATCATCTCCAGGACACATCCACATCTCAGGGACACCATCCACATCTCAAGGACACCATCCACATCTTCTCCAGGACACTATCCACATCTCTAGGACACCATCCACATCTCTAGGACACATCCACATCTCAGGACACATCAGCATCCACTATCCACATCTCAACAGCAGGACACTATCCACATCTCCAGGACACCATCACATCTCCAGGACACTATCCACATCTCCAGGACACTATCCTTATCTCTAGGACACTATCCACATCTCTCATCTCTAGGACACTATCCACATCTCCAGGACACCATCCCACATCTCTAGGACACTATCCACATCTCCAGGACACTATCCCCATCCACATCCACATCTCTAGGACACCCATCCACATCTCCACATCTCCAGGACACCATCCACATCTCTACATCCACATCCAGGACACTATCCACATCTCCAGGACACTATCCACATCTCTCATCTCTAGGACACTATCCACATCTCCAGGACACCATCCACATCTCCATCTCTAGGACACCATCCACATCTCTAGGACACTATCCACATCTCCAGACACTATCCACATCTCCAGGACACTATCCACATCTCCAGGACATCTCCAGGACACCATCCACATCTCACATCTCCAGACACTATCCACATCTCTCGGACACTATCCACATCTCTAGGACACTATCCACATCTCTAGGACACTATCCACATCTCTCAGGACACTATCCACATCTCTCATCTCTAGGACACTATCCCCATCTCTAGGACACTATCCCCATCTCTAGGACACTATCCCCATCTCTAGGACACTATCCACATCTCCAGGACACCATCCACATCTCTAGGACACTATCCCATCTATACACTATCCCCATCTCAGGACACTATCCACATCTCTAGGACACTATCCACATCTCTAGGACACTATCCACATCTCTCAGGACACTATCCACATCTCTAGGACACTATCCACATCTCCAGGACACTATCCACATCTCAGGACACTATCCACATCTCCAGGACACCATCCACATCTCCAGGACACCATCCACATCTCCAGGACACCATCCACATCTCCAGGACACCATCCACATCTCAAGGACACTATCCACATCTCCAGGACACTATCCACATCTCCAGACACTATCCACATCTCCAGGACACTATCCACATCTCTCATATCCACATCTCAGGACACCATCCACATCTCAGGACACTCCCAGGACACCATCCACATCTCTATCCACATCTCCAGGACACCATCCACATCTCCACATCTCCAGGACACTCCACATCTCCAGGACACCATCCACATCTCAAGGACACTATCCACATCTCCAGGACACTATCCACATCTCCAGGACACTATCCACATCTCCAGGACACTATCCACATCTCCAGGACACCATCCACATCTCCAGGACACCCATCCACCATCTCCAGGACACCATCCACATCTCAGGACACATCCACATCTCCAGGACACCATCCACATCTCCAGGACACCATCCACATCTCAAGGACACCATCCACATCTCCATCTCCATCTCCACATCTCCAGGACACTATCCACATCTCCAGGACACTATCCACATCTCCAGGACACTATCCACATCTCTCCAGGACACCATCCACATCTCCAGGACACCATCCACATCTCCAGGACACCATCCACATCTCCAGGACACCATCCACATCTCTAGGACACCATCCACATCTCTAGGACACCATCCACATCTCCAGGACACCATCCCCATCTCTCATCTCCAGGACACCATCTCTCATCTCCAGGACACTATCCACAACTCCAGGACACTATCCACATCTCTAGGACACCATCCACATCTCCAGGACACCATCCACATCTCTATCCACATCTCTCATCTCCAGGACACCATCCACATCTCCAGGACACTATCCACATCTCCAGGACACCATCCACATCTCCAGGACACTATCCTCATCTCCAGGACACTATCCCCATCTCCAGGACACTATCCACATCTCAGGACACTATCCACATCTCCAGGACACTATCCACATCTCCTCCAGGACACTATCCACATCTCCAGGACACTATCCACATCTCAAGGACACTATCCACATCTCCAGGACACTATCCACATCTCCAGGACACTATCCACATCTCCAGGACACTATCCACATCTCCAGGACACCATCCACATCTCCAGGACACCATCCACATCTCCAGGACACCATCCACATCTCCAGGACACCATCCATCCACATCTCCAGGACACTCCAGGACACTCCACATCTCCAGGACACCATCTAGGACACTATCCATCTCTCAGGACACTATCCACATCTCCAGGACACTATCCACATCTCAATATCCCATCTCCAGGACACCATCCACATCTCTCATCTCCAGGACACCATCCACATCCACATCTCCAGGACACCATCCATCCACATCTCCAGGACACCATCCACATCTCCAGGACACCATCCACATCTCCAGGACACCATCCACATCTCCAGGACACCATCTCTCATCTCCAGGACACCATCCACATCTCCAGGACACCATCCACATCTCCAGGACACCATCCACATCTCCAGGACACCATCCACATCTCCAGGACACCATCCACATCTCCAGGACACTATCCACATCTCCAGGACACCATCCACATCTATAGGACACTATAGTAGCTCCAAAGACCTCCACTGTTGACAGGCTTCAATTACCAGAAAGAACAGAATAAAACAATCATTGTTTCCACGGCGCTCTGGTGATTGGGATCTTTTAATAACTGTAAAATGCCAGCGCCTGAGGAGAAACTCATCAAGCGTGACCTGCATGAAGATTGGCTGAACGGCAACAGGAACAAGAGAAAGATAATCTGTTTTGAAAAGTCAGAGTTATTTAAGATAAATGCAGGGTAGAAGTGACATTTACAACATTGACTGGAGGCTAAACAGGTGTGTGTTGTCTGATTGGTGAGATGACATTTTCAAACGCTGACAGAGAGAGATAGAGAGATGTGAGGGATTCTGCGGTGAACAGCAAAGCAATGATAGTGTGATGGATCAGAACGTGTTAATTCCCTTGATTTTGTCTACATCTTGTTGTGTTACAGCCTGAATTCAAAACTGGATTACATTGATTTGTTTTCTCTCGTCCATCTACACACAATACCCCATGAATTATTTATTTATTTTAAATACAGAAATCTCATTTATGTAAGTGTTCACACCTGTCAATACTTTGTGAAAGCATCTTTGGCGATTGAGTCGCCTTGGGAAGTCTCTTGGGGATGTCATCAGCTTTTGGAGTCGTCTTGGGGAAGTCTGGGTCAGCTTTGAGTCGTCTTGGGGATGTCTGGGTCAGCTTTGAGTCGTCTTGGGGAAGTCTGGGTCATTTGAGTCGTCTTGGGGAAGTCTGGGTCAGCTTTGAGTCGTCTTGGGGAAGTCTGGGTCAGCTTTGGGATGTCTGGGTCAGCTTTGATCATGTCTGGGTCAGCTTTGAGTCGTCTTGGGAAGTCTGGGTCAGCTTTGAGTCGTCTTGGGGATGTCTGGGTCAGCTTTGAGTCAAGTCTGGGTCAGCTTTGAGGGATGTCTGGGTCAGCTTTGAGTCGTCTTGGGGAGTCTGGGTTTTGAGTCATCTTTGGAGATGTCTGGATCAGCTTTGCCTTGCAGATCTGGATCAGCTTCTTCCTGCAGATTTTCTCAAGCTTTGTTGAGTTAAATGGGGAGTGCCGAGAACAGCAATCTTGAAGTCTTTCCACAGATTTTCAATGGGATTCAAGTCTGGGCTTCTGCTGGGCCACTCAAGGACTTTCATTTCATAGTTCTAAGCTATTCCAGCGTTGCTTTGGCTGTATGCTTGGGGTCATTGTCCTGTTGGAACGTAAATCTTCACCCCAGTCTAAGGTTGTTTGCACTCTGAAGCAGGTTCTCATCAAGGATGTGCCTGTATTTGTTCCCCTCTTTCCGTACCAGTCTCCCAGTCCCTGCTGCTGAAAAGCATCCCTATTGCATGATGCTGCCACCACCATGCTTCACGGTAGGGATGGTGTTAGACGGGTGATGAGCTGTGCCTGGTTTTCTCCCAGACATAGCTCTGCATTCAGGCCAGAGTTCAATTACAGTCTGATCAGACCACAGGATATTTTGCCTTGTGCTCCGTCTTTCACAGGACTTGTTTTGCAAACACCAGGTGTGATGTCAAGCCCAGATTGGTGAAGTTCTGTAGAGACTGGTTCTCCCAACTCAGCCATTGGGTTTTGGTCAACTCCCCTGACCAAGGTCCTTCTTGCCCGGTTGCTCAGTTTGTCGGACGGCCAGCTCTTGGCAGAGTCTGGTTAGTTCCATATTTGTTCAATTTCCCAATAATGGAGACCACTGTGCACTTGGAAAACTTTCAACACTCTACAAATTGTTTTATACCCTTCCACAGATACACTATATGAACAAAAGTATGTGGACACCTGCTCATCAAACATTTCATTCCAAAAATCATGGGCATTAATATGGAGTTGGTACCCCCTTGCTGCTATAAAAGCCTCCACTCCTCTGGGAAGGCGCTCTACTAGATGTTGGAACACTGCTGCTATAAAAGCCTCCACTCCCCTGGGAAGGCTTTCTACTAGATGTTGGAACACTGTTGCTATAAAAGCCTCCACTCCTCTGGGAAGGCTTTCTACTAGATGTTGGAACACTGCTGTTATAAAGCCTCCACTCCTCTGGGAAGGCTTTCTACTCAGATGCTGGAACACAGCCGTGCTATAAAAGCCTCCACTCCTCTGGGAAGGCTTTCTACTAGATGTTGGAACACTGCTGCTATAAAAGCCTCCACTCCTCTGGGAAGGCTTTCCACTAGATGTTGGAACACTGCTGCTATAAAAGCCTCCACTCCTCTGGGAAGGCTTTCTACTAGATGTTGGAACACTGCTGCTATAAAAGCCTCCACTCCTCTGGGAAGGCTTTCTACTAGATGTTGGAACACTGCTGCTATAAAAGCCTCCACTCCTCTGGGAAGGCTTTCTACTAGATGTTGGAACACTGCTGCTATAAAAGCCTCCACTCCTCTGGGAAGGCTTTCTACTAGATGTTGGAACACTGCTGCTATAAAAGCCTCCACTCCTCTGGGAAGGCTTTCTACTAGATGTTGGAACACTGCTGCTATAAAAGCCTCCACTCCTCTGGGAAGGCTTTCTACTAGATGTTGGAACACTGCTGCTATAAAAGCCTCCACTCCTCTGGGAAGGCTTTCTACTAGATGTTGGAACACTGCTGCTATAAAAGCCTCCACTCCTCTGGGAAGGCTTTCTACTAGATGTTGGAACACTGCTGCTATAAAAGCCTCCACTCCTCTGGGAAGGCTTTCTACTAGATGTTGGAACACTGCTGCTATAAAAGCCTCCACTCCTCTGGGAAGGCTTTCTACTAGATGTTGGAACACTGCTGCTATAAAAGCCTCCACTCCTCTGGGAAGGCTTTCTACTAGATGTTGGAACACTGCTGCTATAAAAGCCTCCACTCCTCTGGGAAGGCTTTCTACTAGATGTTGGAACACTGCTGCTATAAAAGCCTCCACTCCTCTGGGAAGGCTTTCTACTAGATGTTGGAACACTGCTGCTATAAAAGCCTCCACTCCTCTGGGAAGGCTTTCCACTAGATGTTGGAACACTGCTGCTATAAAAGCCTCCACTCCTCTGGGAAGGCTTTCCACTAGATGTTGGAACACTGCTGCTATAAAAGCCTCCACTCCTCTGGGAAGGCTTTCCACTAGATGTTGGAACACTGCTGCTATAAAAGCCTCCACTCCTCTGGGAAGGCTTTCTACTAGATGTTGGAACACTGCTGCTATAAAAGCCTCCACTCCTCTGGGAAGGCTTTCTACTAGATGTTGGAACACTGCTGCTATAACAGCCTCCACTCCTCTGGGAAGGCTTTCCACTAGATGTTGGAACACTGCTGCTATAACAGCCTCCACTCCTCTGGGAAGGCTTTCTACTAGATGTTGGAACATTGCTGCTATAACAGCCTCCACTCTTCTGGGAAGGCTTTCTACTAGATGTTGGAACACTGCTGCTATAACAGCCTCCACTCCTCTGGGAAGGCTTTCTACTAGATGTTGGAACATTGCTGCTATAACAGCCTCCACTCTTCTGGGAAGGCTTTCCACTAGATGTTGGAACATTGCTGCTATAACAGCCTCCACTCTTCTGGGAAGGCTTTCTACTAGATGTTGGAACATTGCTGCTATAACAGCCTCCACTCCTCTGGGAAGGCTTTCTACTAGATGTTGGAACATTGCTGCTATAACAGCCTCCACTCCTCTGGGAAGGCTTTCTACTAGATGTTGGAACATTGCTGCTATAACAGCCTCCACTCCTCTGGGAAGGCTTTCTACTAGATGTTGGAACACTGCTGCTATAACAGCCTCCACTCCTCTGGGAAGGCTTTCTACTAGATGTCGGAACACTGCTGCTATAAAAGCCTCCACTCCTCTGGGAAGGCTTTCTACTAGATGTCGGAACACTGCTGCTATAAAAGCCTCCACTCCTCTGGGAAGGCTTTCCACTAGATGGCGGAACACTGCTGCTATAACAGCCTCCACTCCTCTGGGAAGGCTTTCTACTAGATGTTGGAACACTGCTGCTATAACAGCCTCCACTCCTCTGGGAAGGCTTTCTACTAGATGTTGGAACATTGCTGCTATAACAGCCTCCACTCCTCTGGGAAGGCTTTCTACTAGATGTTGGAACATTGCTGCTATAACAGCCTCCACTCCTCTGGGAAGGCTTTCTACTAGATGTTGGAACATTGCTGCTATAACAGCCTCCACTCCTCTGGGAAGGCTTTCTACTAGATGTCGGAACACTGCTGCTATAACAGCCTCCACTCCTCTGGGAAGGCTTTCCACTAGATGTCGGAACACTGCTGCTATAACAGCCTCCACTCCTCTGGGAAGGCTTTCTACTAGATGGCGGAACACTGCTGCTATAAAAGCCTCCACTCCTCTGGGAAGGCTTTCCACTAGATGTCGGAACACTGCTGCTATAAAAGCCTCCACTCCTCTGGGAAGGCTTTCTACTAGATGTTGGAACACTGCTGCTATAAAAGCCTCCACTCCTCTGGGAAGGCTTTCTACTAGATGTTGGAACACTGCTGCTATAAAAGCCTCCACTCCTCTGGGAAGGCTTTCTACTAGATGGCGGAACACTGCTGCTATAACAGCCTCCACTCCTCTGGGAAGGCTTTCTACTAGATGTTGGAACATTGCTGCTGTAACA